>NW_028154822.1:10000-15000 GCF_963691815.1 Echiichthys vipera | reverse complement strand
GTCTCTGTGGGATGTCCTCCTGGTCGCTGTGGGACGTCCTCTTGGTCTCTGTGGGACGTCCTCTTGGTCGCTGTGGGACGTCCTCTTGGTCTCTGTGGGACGTCCTCTTGGTCGCTGTGGGACGTCCTCTTGGTCGCTGTGGGATGTCCTCTTGGTCGCTGTGGGACGTCCTCTTGGTCGCTGTGGGACGTCCTCTTGGTCTCTGGTCGACGTCCTCTTGGTCGCAGTGGGACGTCCTCCTGGTCGCTGTGGGACGTCCTCTTGGTCTCTGTGGGACGTCCTCCTGGTCGCTGTGGGACGTCCTCTTGGTCGCTGTGGGACGTCCTCTTGGTCGCTGTGGGATGTCCTCTTGGTCGCTGTGGGACGTCCTCCTGGTCGCAGTGGCACGTCCTCTTGGTCGCTGTGGGACGTCCTGTTGGTCGCTGTGGGACGTCCTCTTGGTCGCAGTGGCACGTCCTCTTGGTCGCTGTGGGACGTCCTGTTGGTCGCTGTGGGACGTCCTCTTGGTCTCTGTGGGACGTCCTCTTGGTCTCTGTGGGACGTCCTCTTGGTCGCAGTGGGACGTCCTCTTGGTCGCTGTGGGACGTCCTCTTGGTCGCTGTGGGACGTCCTCTTGGTCGACGCCCTCTTGGTCGACGTCCTCCTGGTCGACGTCCTTCTGGTCGACGCCCGTGTGTTGGTTCCCACAGAACGAGCTCTCTGGGGGGGTCCTGGTTCTGTGGCAGTGTCCAGCACGTCTCATGCTCCTCACTGCTGTCTGTGCTGATACACTCGGTAACGCCCCGTACAGACACGTGTTGGTGATGTGTGCGTCCTGCCATCCAGGGCTTTCTGTGGGGCTCGTGTTAGAGTCCAGCATTCACAGCCGTAGAGGAGAACGGACGCCACGGTCGGACACTGGTCTTGATGTGCCGGGGGAGGTTGGATTTCCACACCCTGGTCAGGCCATTAAGAGCTCTCCAGGCGACGCTTACCTCACTCTAACATCCTGTTCTGTGGAGCCGACCCATGCGCCCCAGTCCTTAAAGTCTCCGACCTCCCTTAGCGCAGGACCCTCCGATGGCTCCTTATCCTGTTCAGTATCATGCGGCTGAGCATGATACAGGTCCGGCTGATGCCACGGTGCTGGGAGGATGTGGGAGAGAGTTGGTGTTTTCCATTAGAGCCTGGTTGCAGATCTCCAAGATGACCTCGTCAAGGTTGCAGTCCTTGATTACCTCCGGCGGCATGTCATCTGGTCCTGCGCATGTTTGAGGCCGGCTTTGACCGAGGCAGACTCCCCTGGTGTGAAAGGGCCGTCATCGATGTTGAGATGCTCTAGGACTGGAGGTATTTCTTTCTCAGCACCATCCACTGTCTGTTGGGTGCAGAGGAGGTTCCTGAAGTGCGCTAGCCAGGTGTTCACTCTCTCCTCCGGACTGCTTCCTGCCACCGGTCCCTCTTTCGGTCTTTTTCATGCACACATCTCGTTGATCACCCTCCATGATTCGCTGTATCGGAATTCGTCATGAGCTGCTTCCACTTTGCAGACTTTTTGCGCCAGCCCCTCCCCCTCGATTCTGTCGTACTCAGCAAAGAGAAGTTGCTTGGCCTCCCTGAGAGTCTCGCGTCGTTCTTTAGCGTGCTGCCTCTCTGACGTGCTGTTATGACGTCCGGGTGTCTTGATCTTGTGGGGCCTCTGTCCTTCTGCATCACTGGTACACACCTCGGTGTTGCTGCCTCGTGAGCTTCCACAAACTTTATGTACCCCGCGCCCGGCTCCTGCCTCACATCCTGTAGTCGGACGCGGCCCTTGAACTCTGCGGTGTATCTGGCTTGTAGTTCTGGGCTTTCAGAGAATGCCCTCCAGTCGTGGAGTATCTTGGAGCTCGGTTTTGGGATCCTTAGGCTTAACCACACCCTCGTTGATACCACCCGGTGGTCAGAACCCACGGAGATAAAGGTGTTTTAGGGCTCCGCCTCCAAGATGGAGTTCCTCCATTTAGGTCTCAGTAGTATGTAGTCTAGTTGACGTCTCATGCCAGTGGGACGGTCCTGGAAGGTCCATCTTTCCCCATTCTCTTCCTGAACATAGTTTTTGCAGCCAGAAGCTCTTGTTCCTGGAGTAGTGTCGAAAGGTACCCTCCATTTCGGTTCGTGTCCTCATGGAAAGTGTATGGTGCGTCATCTGGCCCGAGTCCTGCGTTTAAGTCCCCCAGAATCACCAGGAAGTTGTGTGCAGGGACGCAGCGGTCCCTGTAAAAGCATCCTGGACTGACGCCACGTTGGTGGGTGAATACACTGCCATGATTGTTGTTACTGGACTGCTACTAAACTCGGCGATGAGGATCCGCTCTGAGAATCGTAGGGTTTATCGGAGCGTTTCGCATGCTCTAGGGATAAACACCTGAACACCTGCACACCTGAAGACCTGAACACCTGGACACCTGAACACCTGGACACCTGAACACCTGGACACCTGAACACGCTTGATCTGAACACCTGAACACGTTTGATCTGAACACCTGAAGACCTGAAGACCTGAAGACCTGAAGACCTGAACACCTGGACACCTGAACACGCTTGATCTGAACACCTGAACACGTTTGATCTGAACACCTGAAGATCTGAACACCTGAAGACCTGAAGACCTGAAGACCTGAAGACCTGAACACCTGGACACCTGAACACCTGAACACCTGGACACCTGAACACCTGAACACCTGAACACCTGGACACCTGAACACCTGAACACCTGGACACCTGAACACCTGAACACCTGAACACCTGGACACCTGAACACCTGAACACCTGGCCACCTGAACACGTTTGAGCTGAACACCTGAACACCTGAACACCTGGACACCTGAACACCTGGACACCTGAACACGTTTGATCTGAACACCTGAACACGTTTGATCTGAACACCTGAAGACCTGAACACCTGGACACCTGAACACGTTTGAGCTGAACACCTGAACACCTGAACACCTGAACACCTGGACACCTGAACACGTTTGATCTGAACACCTGAACACCTGAACACCTGAACACCTGAACACCTAGACACCTGAACACGTTTGATCTGAACACCTGGACACCTGAACACGTTTGATCTGAACACTTGAACACCTGGGCACCTGGACACCTGAACACCTGGGCACCTGGACACCTGAACACCTGAACACCTGGACACCTGAACACCTGGACACCTGAACACGTGTGAGCTGAACACCTGAACACCTGAAGACCTGAACACCTGAACACCTGAACACCTAGACACCTGAACACGTTTGATCTGAACACCTGAACACCTGAACACCTGAACACCTGAACACCTGAACACCTGGACACCTGAACACGTTTGATCTGAACACCTGAACACCTGAACACCTGGACACGTTTGATCTGAACACCTGAACACCTGAACACGTTTGAGCTGAACACCTGAACACCTGAACACCTGAACACGTTTGACCTGAACACCTGGACACCTGAACACCTGAAGACCTGAACACCTGAACACCTGGGCACCTGGACACCTGAACACGTTTGAGCTGAACACCTGAACACCTGAACACCTGGACACCTGGACACCTGGACACCTGAACACGTTTGAGCTGAACACCTGGACACCTGAACACCTGAACACGTTTGAGCTGAACACCTGAACACGTTTGAGCTGGAAGGTTTCAGACGTAAAGTACGGAGCAAAGATAAAGAGTGAGATGAAACCATCATGGAACCAAACACATTCACTCAGTTTGAGTTCATCTCTCAGCAGAAGAAGACAAAGCTGCACATGCTGCTGGGGGGGGGGGGGGGGCAGGGAGGGTGGAAGGGCACCAGGCGAGGGCAGGCAGGCTCCAGTCACACCCCCGTCCCACGTCCATACTAACTTGGTCGTCTGGGTTTAGGCGGTGTTGGAGGGGGGGCTCTCCTGGTCTTGTCTGAGGGTGGGGTGTGTGCAGACTGAGGTAAAACCTGCACCGGAGACCCGTGAGGTGGGGCGCTCTGTGGAACTGAAGGAGGGGACAACAGGGGTGATACATTTGGACACAGGGGACAGAGACATCCAGACCGGCAGACCGCCAGGGTGGGACCAAAGTACAAGTCTGAAGTTTTCAAGTCACTAACACTTAAGTTTAGTCGACCACGACCAAATCAAGTCCGAACACCAGAGGGTCAGGTCCAAGCAGGGCGGTTCAAGTCAAGACTGGCAGCCACAAGTCATGTCCTGGTTCCAGTCCCAGATTAAAACAGGAACTAATCAAGACATCAAGTCAAACATTTAAGGCAAGATGGGTAAATCCAGGCCATAAGGCCAAGGCCACTGAGTCACAGTTGAGACAAACAAGGTTAAATCAAGTCCTAAACAAGTTTAAGTCCACCAAAGAAGATCCCCCGTCAAAGATAAAGTCCAACAGTCCACACCTCCACCCACCAGCAGACCAGTGGAGGAGACCATGAGAAGACCACGATCAAGCCTCTCCTCATCAAAACTACCAAGCACCAACGGTCCCATCAGACCTGGACCAGGACTCTTTAGTTCTTTAATCATCAGATCTCACACCAACGGTCCCATCAGACCTGGACCAGGACTCTTTAGTCCTTTAATCATCAGATCTCACACCAACGGTCCCATCAGACCTGGACCAGGACTCTTTAGTTCTTTAATCATCAGATCTCACACCAACGGTCCCATCAGACCTGGACCAGGACTCTTTAGTTCTTTAATCATCAGATCTCACACCAACGGTCCCATCAGACCTGGACCAGGACTCTTTAGTTCTTTAATCATCAGATCTCACACCAACGGTCCCATCAGACCTGGACCAGGACTCTTTAGTTCTTTGATTATCAGATCTCACACCAACGGTCCCATCAGACCTGGACCAGGACTCTTTAATCATCAGATCTCACACCAGCGGTCCCATCAGACCTGGACCAGGACTCTTTAGTTCTTTAATCATAAGAACCCAGTGTGACACACTTTGTGATGGAAATGATGGAACAATAAA
>NW_028154822.1:0-5000 GCF_963691815.1 Echiichthys vipera | reverse complement strand
AACTATAATATAAGGAACTCTGAGGACACAGAAACTATAATATAAGGAACTCTGAGGACACAGAAACTATAATATAAGGAACTCTGAGGACAGAAACTATAATATAAGGAACTCTGAGGACACAGAAACTATAATATAAGGAACTCTGAGGACAGAAACTATAATATAAGGAACTCTGAGGACAGAAACTATAATATAAGGAACTCTGAGGACAGAAACTATAATATAAGGAACTCTGAGGACACAGAAACTATAATATAAGGAACTCTGAGGACAGAAACTATAATATAAGGAACTCTGAGGACAGAAACTATAATATAAGGAACTCTGAGGACAGAAACTATAATATAAGGAACTCTGAGGACACAGAAACTATAATATAAGGAACTCTGAGGACACAGAAACTATAATATAAGGAACTCTGAGGACACAGAAACTATAATATAAGGAACTCTGAGGACACAGAAACTATAATATAAGGAACTCTGAGGACACAGAAACTATAATATAAGGAACTCTGAGGACACAGAAACTATAATATAAGGAACTCTGAGGACAGAAACTATAATATAAGGAACTCTGAGGACACAGAAACTATAATATAAGGAACTCTGAGGACAGAAACTATAATATAAGGAACTCTGAGGACACAGAAACTATAATATAAGGAACTCTGAGGACACAGAAACTATAATATAAGGAACTCTGAGGACACAGAAACTATAATATAAGGAACTCTGAGGACACAGAAACTATAATATAAGGAACTCTGAGGACACAGAAACTATAATATAAGGAACTCTGAGGACACAGAAACTATAATATAAGGAACTCTGAGGACAGAAACTATAATATAAGGAACTCTGAGGACACAGAAACTATAATATAAGGAACTCTGAGGACACAGAAACTATAATATAAGGAACTCTGAGGACACAGAAACTATAATATAAGGAACTCTGAGGACACAGAAACTATAATATAAGGAACTCTGAGGACACAGAAACTATAATATAAGGAACTCTGAGGACAGAAACTATAATATAAGGAACTCTGAGGACAGAAACTATAATATAAGGAACTCTGAGGACACAGAAACTATAATATAAGGAACTCTGAGGACACAGAAACTATAATATAAGGAACTCTGAGGACACAGAAACTATAATATAAGGAACTCTGAGGACACAGAAACTATAATATAAGGAACTCTGAGGACACAGAAACTATAATATAAGGAACTCTGAGGACACAGAAACTATAATATAAGGAACTCTGAGGACACAGAAACTATAATATAAGGAACTCTGAGGACAGAAACTATAATATAAGGAACTCTGAGGACACAGAAACTATAATATAAGGAACTCTGAGGACACAGAAACTATAATATAAGGAACTCTGAGGACAGAAACTATAATATAAGGAACTCTGAGGACACAGAAACTATAATATAAGGAACTCTGAGGACACAGAAACTATAATATAAGGAACTCTGAGGACACAGAAACTATAATATAAGGAACTCTGAGGACACAGAAACTATAATATAAGGAACTCTGAGGACACAGAAACTATAATATAAGGAACTCTGAGGACACAGAAACTATAATATAAGGAACTCTGAGGACAGAAACTATAATATAAGGAACTCTGAGGACAGAAACTATAATATAAGGAACTCTGAGGACAGAAACTATAATATAAGGAACTCTGAGGACACAGAAACTATAATATAAGGAACTCTGAGGACACAGAAACTATAATATAAGGAACTCTGAGGACAGAAACTATAATATAAGGAACTCTGAGGACAGAAACTATAATATAAGGAACTCTGAGGACAGAAACTATAATATAAGGAACTCTGAGGACACAGAAACTATAATATAAGGAACTCTGAGGACACAGAAACTATAATATAAGGAACTCTGAGGACACAGAAACTATAATATAAGGAACTCTGAGGACAGAAACTATAATATAAGGAACTCTGAGGACAGAAACTATAATATAAGGAACTCTGAGGACACAGAAACTATAATATAAGGAACTCTGAGGACACAGAAACTATAATATAAGGAACTCTGAGGACACAGAAACTATAATATAAGGAACTCTGAGGACAGAAACTATAATATAAGGAACTCTGAGGACACAGAAACTATAATATAAGGAACTCTGAGGACACAGAAACTATAATATAAGGAACTCTGAGGACAGAAACTATAATATAAGGAACTCTGAGGACAGAAACTATAATATAAGGAACTCTGAGGACACAGAAACTATAATATAAGGAACTCTGAGGACACAGAAACTATAATATAAGGAACTCTGAGGACAGAAACTATAATATAAGGAACTCTGAGGACACAGAAACTATAATATAAGGAACTCTGAGGACAGAAACTATAATATAAGGAACTCTGAGGACAGAAACTATAATATAAGGAACTCTGAGGACACAGAAACTATAATATAAGGAACTCTGAGGACAGAAACTATAATATAAGGAACTCTGAGGACAGAAACTATAATATAAGGAACTCTGAGGACAGAAACTATAATATAAGGAACTCTGAGGACACAGAAACTATAATATAAGGAACTCTGAGGACACAGAAACTATAATATAAGGAACTCTGAGGACAGAAACTATAATATAAGGAACTCTGAGGACAGAAACTATAATATAAGGAACTCTGAGGACACAGAAACTATAATATAAGGAACTCTGAGGACAGAAACTATAATATAAGGAACTCTGAGGACACAGAAACTATAATATAAGGAACTCTGAGGACACAGAAACTATAATATAAGGAACTCTGAGGACACAGAAACTATAATATAAGGAACTCTGAGGACAGAAACTATAATATAAGGAACTCTGAGGACAGAAACTATAATATAAGGAACTCTGAGGACACAGAAACTATAATATAAGGAACTCTGAGGACAGAAACTATAATATAAGGAACTCTGAGGACAGAAACTATAATATAAGGAACTCTGAGGACACAGAAACTATAATATAAGGAACTCTGAGGACAGAAACTATAATATAAGGAACTCTGAGGACACAGAAACTATAATATAAGGAACTCTGAGGACACAGAAACTATAATATAAGGAACTCTGAGGACAGAAACTATAATATAAGGAACTCTGAGGACACAGAAACTATAATATAAGGAACTCTGAGGACACAGAAACTATAATATAAGGAACTCTGAGGACACAGAAACTATAATATAAGGAACTCTGAGGACAGAAACTATAATATAAGGAACTCTGAGGACACAGAAACTATAATATAAGGAACTCTGAGGACACAGAAACTATAATATAAGGAACTCTGAGGACACAGAAACTATAATATAAGGAACTCTGAGGACAGAAACTATAATATAAGGAACTCTGAGGACACAGAAACTATAATATAAGGAACTCTGAGGACACAGAAACTATAATATAAGGAACTCTGAGGACACAGAAACTATAATATAAGGAACTCTGAGGACACAGAAACTATAATATAAGGAACTCTGAGGACACAGAAACTATAATATAAGGAACTCTGAGGACAGAAACTATAATATAAGGAACTCTGAGGACACAGAAACTATAATATAAGGAACTCTGAGGACACAGAAACTATAATATAAGGAACTCTGAGGACAGAAACTATAATATAAGGAACTCTGAGGACACAGAAACTATAATATAAGGAACTCTGAGGACACAGAAACTATAATATAAGGAACTCTGAGGACACAGAAACTATAATATAAGGAACTCTGAGGACAGAAACTATAATATAAGGAACTCTGAGGACACAGAAACTATAATATAAGGAACTCTGAGGACAGAAACTATAATATAAGGAACTCTGAGGACACAGAAACTATAATATAAGGAACTCTGAGGACACAGAAACTATAATATAAGGAACTCTGAGGACACAGAAACTATAATATAAGGAACTCTGAGGACAGAAACTATAATATAAGGAACTCTGAGGACACAGAAACTATAATATAAGGAACTCTGAGGACACAGAAACTATAATATAAGGAACTCTGAGGACACAGAAACTATAATATAAGGAACTCTGAGGACACAGAAACTATAATATAAGGAACTCTGAGGACAGAAACTATAATATAAGGAACTCTGAGGACAGAAACTATAATATAAGGAACTCTGAGGACACAGAAACTATAATATAAGGAACTCTGAGGACAGAAACTATAATATAAGGAACTCTGAGGACACAGAAACTATAATATAAGGAACTCTGAGGACACAGAAACTATAATATAAGGAACTCTGAGGACACAGAAACTATAATATAAGGAACTCTGAGGACACAGAAAACTATAATATAAGGAACTCTGAGGACACAGAAACTATAATATAAGGAACTCTGAGGACACAGAAACTATAATATAAGGAACTCTGAGGACAGAAACTATAATATAAGGAACTCTGAGGACAGAAACTATAATATAAGGAACTCTGAGGACACAGAAACTATAATATAAGGAACTCTGAGGACACAGAAACTATAATATAAGGAAACTCTGAGGACACAGAAACTATAATATAAGGAACTCTGAGGACAGAAACTATAATATAAGGAACTCTGAGGACACAGAAACTATAATATAAGGAACTCTGAGGACACAGAAACTATAATATAAGGAACTCTCGAGGACACCGAAACTATAATATATGGAACTCATGAGACTCATGCAACTATAATCTCGGAACTCTGAGGGACAGAAAACTATAATATAAGGAACTCTGAGGGACACAGAAAACTATTAATTTAAGGAACCTGAGGACACAGAAACTATACTATAAGGAATTGAGCGACAGAAAACTTTAATATAAGAAACTCTGAGACTGAACTATAATATAAGGAATTTGAGGACACAGAAAACTATAATTATAGGAAACTCTGAGGACACAGAAATATAATATAAAGGAAC
>NW_028154823.1:35000-38379 GCF_963691815.1 Echiichthys vipera | reverse complement strand
TTTAAACGAGCGTTTAAATACGAAAGGTTTCAGTTCATCAGTGTTTCTGCAGGCTCCGTCACGTTAGAGGTGAGTCCTCCTGGTTCCTGCTCCGTGTGTGAACACAGACGTGTGTTCTCCTGGTTCCTGCTCCGTGTGTGAACACAGACGTGTGTTCTCGTGGTTCCTGCTCCGTGTGTGAACACAGACGTGTGTTCTCCTGGTTCCTGCTCCGTGTGTGAACACAGACGTGTGTTCTCCTGGTTCCTGCTCCGTGTGTGAACACAGACGTGTGTTCGCCTGGTCCTGCTCCGTGTGTGAACACAGACGTGTGTTCTCCTGGTTCCTGCTCCGTGGTGAACACAGACGTGTGTTCTCCTGGTTCCTGCTCCGTGTGTGAACACAGACGTGTGTTCTCAGGTGCAGGTGGCAGGGTGCAGGTGCAGGTGCAGGTGCAGGTGCAGGTGCAGGTGCAATTGTGGGAGAACTGGAGTTTCTGCTGAATCAGAACTTTAACGCTCAGACAGGACGGTCCTCAGCGGCGTTCATGCAATTATGTGTGTGTGTGTGTGTATGTGTGTGTGTGTGTGTGTGTGTGTGTGTGTGTGTGTGTGTGTGTGTGTAGGTTTGTCTCTGCAGCAGAAACTCAGTCGAGAAGAGAAACAACCATCAAGTTAGCACACTGCTAACAGGAAGGAGCTAACAGGAAGTAGCTAACAGGAAAGAGCTAACACGAAGGAGCTAACAGGTAGGAGCTAACGGGAAGGAGCTACAGGAAAAGAGCTAACGGAAGGAGCTAACAGGAAGGAGCTAACGGGAAGGAGCTAACAGGAAGGAGCTAACGGGAAGGAGCTAACAGGAAGGAGCTAACAGGAAGGAGCTAACTGAAAGGAACTAACAGGAAGTGGCTAAACAGGAAGGAACTAACAGGAAGTGGCTACAGGAAGGAGCTAACAGGAAGGGGGCAGCATGGTAACATGAGGGAGTGACTCTTCCTCCGGTGTGCACACACACAGACGCACACGCACACGCACACGCACACACACACTCACACACACACTCACACACACAGGTACAGACCGCGGTCAGAAAGACTCGTCCGGGATTCGAACCGCTCGTATCCGTAAATAGCGTACCTCAGGGAAGCGTCAGCACAGCTACAGCTACACCGTCACCTCCGTCACAATCACCCGCATTGGGAAAATGGCCGACTTTGGACAGAACCAGGACTCTTCTTGGTACTGATGCTGGTCGCCATGGTGACGTCCTCCCTGGGTTCAAAGGGAACGCTCTGTTGGTGTTGCTGTTGTTGTTGTTGGGGGCGCCGTGGCCCGGCCTCCGTCCCTGGCTCCGCCCAGTCCCGGACTCCGCCCCGTATATGCCCCGCCCCTGGTACCGCCTCCAACCCTGACCCCGTCCCTGACCCCCCGTCTCTGGCCCCGCCCCCGTCCCTGGCTCCGCCCCCGTTCCCGTCCCTGGCTTTCCTGTGCGCTCTGATATTTTTAGCGGCCGGAGGATTCTTCTTGTTGTTGTTGTTCTTCTTCTTCTGTTGTTCTTGAGGATGAATGTGCTGCGTGTTCACATCAAACGTCCTCTAATCCAGATTAAGACCGAAGCAGCAGCACAAGACAAAGGAGGAATTAGCTCCATTCAGATCGGATCAGAACCACACAGAACCAGAGTCCTGGAGTCTGTCCCAGAGTCCTGGAGTCTGTCCCTGAGTCTGTCCCTGAGTCCTGGAGTCTGTCCCTGAGTCTGTCCCTGAGTCCTGGAGTCTGTGAGTCTGTCCCTGAGTCCTGGAGCCGGTCCCAGAGTCCTGGAGTCTGTCCCAGAGTCCTGGAGTCTGTCCCTGAGTCCTGGAGTCTGTCCCTGAGTCCTGGAGTCTGTCCCTGAGTCTGTCCCTGAGTCCTGGAGTCTGTCCCTGAGTCTGTCCCAGAGTCCCTGAGTCCTGGAGTCTGTCCCTGAGTCTGTCCCTGAGTCCCTGAGTCCTGGAGTCTGTCCCTGAGTCCTGGAGCCGGTCCCAGAGTCCTGGAGTCTGTCCCTGAGTCCTGGAGTCTGTCCCTGAGTCTGTCCCTGAGTCTGTCCCAGAGTCTGTCCCAGAGTCTGTCCCTGAGTCCTGGAGTCTGTCCCTGAGTCCTGGAGTTCTTGCTAAAACGGGCCTCGTTTAAAAAGGGTCCACTGGACCAGAACCAGAACCAGGTGCAGGTGCAGATGCAGGGAACGCCTTCGTCTCCACGGTAACCACAGGATGAACGGAGGACGGAGATGATGATGTGTGTTAATACAGCTCTGTTACACACACACACACACACACACACACACACCACACACACAGACACACACACACACACACACACACACACACACACACACACACACCCTCGATGATATCAAACCGCTCTCGTTTCTCCGAGCGCCGGAAAATATTCATGAGCTCACCAGGGGAGTGTGTGTGTGTGTGTGTGTGTGTGTGTGTGTGTTTGTGTGTGTGTGTGTGTGTGTGTGTGTGTGTGTGTCTGTGTGTGTGTGTGTGTGTGTGTGTGTGTGTGTGTGTGTGTTTGTGTGTGTGTGTGTGTGTGTGTGTGTGTGTGTGTCTGTGTGTGTGTGTGTGTGTGTGTGTGTGTGTGTGTGTGTGTGTGTGTGTGTGTGTGTGTGTGTGTGAATAATAAGCAGAACAGGAAAAGTAATAAAAACTAAACACAGCAGCAACAAAAACCTTTATTTCGTGAAAAAGCAGAAAACAAACTGATCCAGATCCAGACTCTGGTCCAGGCTCTGGTCCAGACTCTGGTCCAGGCTCTGGTCCAGACTCTGGTCCAGACTCTGGTCCAGGCTCTGGTCCCGGCTCTGGTCCAGGCTCTGGTCCAGACTCTGGTCCAGACTCTGGTCCAGACTCTGGTCCAGGCTCTGGTCCAGGCTCTGGTCCAGGCTCTGGTCCAGGCTCTGGTCCAGACTCTGGTCCAGGCTCTGGTCCAGGCTCTGGTCCAGGCTCTGGTCCAGGCTCTGGTCCAGACTCTGGTCCAGACTCTGGTCCCGGCTCTGGTCCCGGCTCTGGTCCAGACTCTGGTCCAGACTCTGGTCCAGACTCTGGTCCCGGCTCTGGTCCAGGCTCTGGTCCCGGCTCTGCTCCAGGCTCTGGTCCAGGCTCTGGTCCCGGCTCTGGTCCAGGCTCTGGTCCAGGCTCTGGTCCCGGCTCTGGTCCCGGCTCTGGTCCAGACTCTGGTCCAGGCTCTGGTCCAGGCTCTGGTCCAGGCTCTGGTCCCGGCTCTGGTCCAGGCTCTGGTCCAGGCTCTGGTCCAGGCTCTGGTCCCGGCTCTGGTCCAGACTCTGGTCCCGGCTCTGGTCCCGGCTCTGGTCCAGACTCTGGTCCAGGTTCTGGTCCAGGCTCTGGTCCAGACTC
>NW_028154823.1:27500-30000 GCF_963691815.1 Echiichthys vipera | reverse complement strand
GTGTTCTTTCTCTGTCTCACCTGCAGGTAAAGAGGAGCTGCCATGTTGGCCTCCTCCCTCCCCCCGTCACTCCTCTTCCTCCTCCTCCTCCTCCTCCCGCCTCTGTCCCGCCCCGCTGATGCCGTCGTGACCCCTGACCCCTCGGTGAGGTGGGTGGAGCTTCACGGCGCCCCTCTCGCTCACCTGGTGCTGGACCCGGTGACGGGGCGTCTCTATGTGGGCGGGGTCGACCACCTGTACCAGCTGACCTCTGACCTGGAAGTGATGTCACACGTGAGGACGGGCCCCCACCTGGACTCCCCGGACTGCCTCCCCCCGATCGTCCCGCAGGACTGCCCCTCGGCCACGCCCACTCACAACCACAACAAACTGCTGCTGATGGAGGCGGGGCAGGGGGCGGGGCCGGGGGCGGGGCCGGGCAGCCTCATCGTCTGTGGTTCGCTCTATCAGGGGATCTGTGACAAGAGGTAACTGTGATGTCACGTGTCATCATGTTAGCATCATGTTAGTCTGTTAGCATCATGTTAGTCTGTTAGCATCATGTTAGCATCCCGTTAGCTTGTTAGCCTGTTAGCATCCTGTTAGCCTGATAGCATCATGTTAGCCTGTTAGCATCACGTTAGCCTGTTAGCATCACGTTAGCTTGTTAGTATCATTGTAGCCTGTTAGCCAGTTAGCTTCATGTTAGCCTGTTAGCATCTTGCTAGTATCATGTTAGCTTGTTAGCCTGTGTACATTATGTTAGCATCATGTTAGCCTGTTAGCCTCCTGTTAGCCTGTATCAGTGGTCTCCTGTGCTCCTGCAGGAGTCTGTCCAACGTCTCTCAGCTCATCTATCAGACGTCCAATCCCGTCGACACTCAGTACGTCGCCGCCAACGACCCTCGGGTCTCCACTGTCGCCGTGGTGATCACCACAGAGAACAAACAGGAAGGGGGCGGGGCAGGGGGCGTCCTGCGCTTGATGCTGGTTGGTCGAGGCTACACCAGCAAAGGGCCCGGTGACATCCCGCCCATCACGACGCGCCGCCTGTTCCCCGTGGTCGCTCCACGCCGAGCGTTCTCTCAGGAGGAGGAGCTCGGCAAACTGGTCGTGGGCAGTTACTCCGAGTACAACAACCACTTTGTGAAGGCCATCACCCACGGCAACCACGTCTACTTCCTGTTCTCCCGGCGGGACATGTGGCACAAAAAGGAGTATCGGACCTACGCGTCGCGGCTCTGCGCCGCCGACCGCAGCTTCTACTCGTACGTGGAGGTGCCGCTGCTGTGCCGCGGCGGCTACAACCTGGCGCAGGGGGCGTGGCTAGGAAACCACTCAGGGGAAGCCGCCCTGTTCGTCGTCATGGCAGCGGGACAAGCATCCACGCCCGTAGCAACCGCTCGCTCTGCACTCTGTGTTTATGGGATGGCACAGCTGGACGCCATGCTGCGGCGGGCGCAGGAAGTGTGTTACACAGAGGGGGGGCGGGGCCACAGCGGGCAGGAAGAGGCCTACATCGAATACGCCGTGTCATCAAAGTGTCTGAAACTACCCAAGGTACACACACACACACACACACACACACACACACAGACACACACACACACAGACACACACACACACACACACACACACAGACACACACACAGACACACACACACACACACTCACACACACACAGACACACACACACACAGACACACACACACACTCACACACACACAGACACACACACACACAGACACACACAGACACACACACACACAGACACACACACACACAGACACACACAGACACAGACACACACAGACACACACACACACTCGTAGCTCGTAGCTTTAATATCGTGTTAAAAACTAATGTTAATGTTGTTGTTGTCGTTGTTGTTGTTGTTGTCATTGTTGTTGTTGTTGTTGTTGTCGTTGTTGTTGTTGTTGTTGTTGTTGTCATTGTTGTTGTTGTTGTTGTTGTCGTTGTTGTTGTTGTCGTCGTTGTTGTTGTTGTTGTCGTTGTTGTTGTTGTCGTTGTTGTTGTTGTCGTTGTTGTTGTCGTCGCAGCTTTAGTTTGTTTTTCTCTAAAATGATGACATCACAGATTAACAGCTGGAACCTGTGGATCACATGACCTTAATACTGTGTGTGTGTGTGTGTGTGTGTGTGTGTCTGTGTGTGTGTGTGTTTGTGTGTGTGTGTGTGTGTGCCTGTGTGTGTGTCTGTGTGTGTGTGTGTGTGTGTGTGTGTCGGTGTGTGTGTGTGTGTGTGTGTGTGTGTGTGTGTGTGTGTGTGTGTGTGTGTGACAGATGTTATCATCAGACAGCTGTAATCCACACTCACACAGACGCACACACATTAACATTAACCAACACACACACACATGCACACACACACACACACACACACACACACACACACACCCTCTCTGATCCTCTCTCTCTCTTCAGGACTCTCTGGTCGAGTACCCGTGTGGGGGGGAACACACCCCGAACCCCATCGCCAGCGCCGTGCCTCTGCCGGCCACG
>NW_028154823.1:7500-12500 GCF_963691815.1 Echiichthys vipera | reverse complement strand
CTGACGCTACTACTGACACTACTGACACTACTACTGACACTACAGACAACGCTACTGACGCTACTGACAACGCTGCTGACGCTATTACAGACACTACTGACAACGCTACTGACGCTACTACAGACGCTGCTGACGCTACTGACAACGCTACTGACGCTACTGACGCTACTGACAACGCTACTGACAACGCTGCTGACACTACTACTGACGCTACTGACGCTACTGACAACGCTACTGACGCTACTGACAACGCTACTGACGCTACTGACACTACTGACGCTACTGACGCTACTGACAACGCTACTGACGCTACTGACACTACTGACGCTACTGACAACGCTACTGACGCTACTGACACTACTGATGCTACTGACGCTACTGACACTACTGATGCTACTGACACTACTGACGCTACTACTGACGCTTCTGACACTACTGACGCTACTGACACTACTACTGACACTACTACTGACGCTACTACTGACACTACTACTGACAGTACTACTGACACTACTACTGACAGTACTACTGACACTACTGACGCTACTACTGACGCTACTACTGACGCTACTACTGACACTACTACTGACACTACTGACGCTACTACTGAAGCTACTACTAACACTACTGACGCTACTACTGATGCTACTACTGACACTACTACTGACATTACTGACACTACTACTGACAATACTACTGACACCACTACAACTGACACTACTGACGCTACTGACAATACTACAGACACTACTGACACCACTACTACTGACACTACTGACGCTACTACTGACACCTGTGACGCTACTACTGACACTACTACTGACACTACTGACGCTACTACTGACGCTACTACTGACACTACTACTGACGCTACTACTGACACTACTGACACTACTGACGCTACTACTGACACTACTGACACCACTGACACTACTGACGCTGCTGCTGACACTACTGACACTACTACTGACACTACTACTGACACTACTGACACTACTACCTACGCTACTGACAATACTACTGACACTACTGACACCACTACCACTGACACTACTGACGCTACTACTGACACTACTGACGCTACTTCTGACACCACTGACGCTGCTACTGACGCTACTGACACTACTGACACTACTAGTGACACTACTGACGCTACTACTGACACTACTGACGCTACTGACACTACTACTGACACTACTGACACTGCTACGGACACTACTACTGACACTACTGACGCTACTACTGACACTGCTACTGACACTACTGATGCTACTACTGACACTACTGACGCTACTTCTGACACTACCGACACTACTGACGTTACTGACACTACTGACACTCCTGACACTACTACTGACACTACTACTGACGCTTCTGACACTACTGATGCTACTGACACTACTACTGACACTACTACAGACGCTACTGACACTACTGACACTACTACAGACACTACTGACACTACTACTGACGCTACTGATGCTACTAACGCTACTACTGACACTACTGACACTGATCATTATATCTCCTCTGTCCTCGTCTCCTTGTCTCCTCGTCTCCTCTGTCCTCGTCTCCTTGTGTCCTCGTCTCCTCTGTCCTCATCTCCTTGTGTCCTCGTCTCCTCTGTCCTCGTCTCCTTGTGTCCTCGTCTCCTTGTGTCCTCGTCTCCTCTGTCCTCGTCTCCTTGTGTCCTCGTCTCCTCTGTCCTTGTCTCCTCTGTCCTCGTCTCCTTGTGTCCTCGTCTCCTCTGTCCTCGTCTCCTCTGTCCTCATCTCCTTGTGTCCTCGTCTCCTTGTGTCCTCGTCTCCTCTGTCCTCATCTCGTCTGTCCTTGTCTCCTTGTGTCCTCGTCTCCTCTGTCCTCGTCTCCTTGTGTCCTCGTCTCCTCTGTCCTCGTCTCCTCTGTCCTCGTCTCCTTGTGTCCTCGTCTCCTCTGTCCTCATCTCCTGTGTCCTCGTCTCCTTGTGTCCTCGTCTCCTTGTGTCCTCGTCTCCTCTGTCCTCATCTCCTCTGTCCTCGTCTCCTTGTGTCCTCGTCTCCTCTGTCCTCGTCTCCTTGTGTCCTCGTCTCCTCGTGTCCTCGTCTCCTCTGTCCTCGTCTCCTCTGTCCTCGTCTCCTCGTGTCCTCATCTCCTTGTGTCCTCGTCTCCTTGTGTCCTCGTCTCCTCTGTCCTTGTCTCCTCTGTCCTCGTGTCCTTGTCTCCTCTGTCCTCGTCTCCTCGTGTCCTCATCTCCTTGTGTCCTCGTCTCCTTGTGTCCTCGTCTCCTCGTGTCCTCGTCTCCTCTGTCCTCGTCTCCTCGTGTCCTCGTCTCCTCTGTCCTCGTCTCCTCTGTCCTCGTCTCCTTGTGTCCTCATCTCCTTGTGTCCTCGTCTCCTTGTGTCCTCGTCTCCTCTGTCCTCGTCTCCTCTGTCCTCGTCTCCTCGTGTCCTCGTCTCCTCTGTCCTCATCTCCTTGTGTCCTCGTCTCCTCGTGTCCTCGTCTCCTCTGTCCTCGTCTCCTTGTGTCCTCGTCTCCTCGTGTCCTCGTCTCCTCTGTCCTTGTCTCCTCTGTCCTCGTCTCCTCGTGTCCTCGTCTCCTCTGTCCTCGTCTCCTCTGTCCTCATCTCCTTGTGTCCTCATCTCCTTGTGTCCTCGTCTCCTTGTGTCCTCGTCTCCTCTGTCCTCGTCTCCTCTGTCCTCGTCTCCTCTGTCCTCATCTCCTTGTGTCCTCGTCTCCTCTGTCCTCGTCTCCTCGTGTACTCGTCTCCTTGTGTCCTCGTCTCCTCGTGTCCTCGTCTCCTCTGTCCTCGTCTCCTCTGTCCTCATCTCCTTGTGTCCTCGTCTCCTTGTGTCCTCGTCTCCTCTGTCCTCGTCTCCTCTGTCCTCGTCTCCTTGAGTCCTCGTCTCCTCTGTCCTCGTCTCCTCGTGTACTCGTCTCCTTGTGTCCTCGTCTCCTCGTGTCCTCGTCTCCTCTGTCCTCGTCTCCTCTGTCCTCGTCTCCTCGTGTCCTCGTCTCCTTGTGTCCTCGTCTCCTTGTCTCCTCGTCTCCTCGTGTCCTCGTCTCCTCTGTCCTCGTCTCCTTGTGTCCTCGTCTCCTCTGTCCTCGTCTCCTTGTGTCCTCGTCTCCTCTGTCCTCGTCTCCTCTGTCCTCAGAGTGGGGGACGTGACTGAGGCCCAGTTCGTGTGCCGGACTGGTCCCAGTAACCGGACCGGTGACGTCAGACTTCGGGTTTTTTTCGGTAAGGCCGTAAGAAGCGTTTCCAACATGACCTTCCGTTACCTTGACGACCCTGTCATCACCGACGCCACGCCCGCGGAGAGCTTCTACGCGTAAGAGCCCGATCCTGACTGATGATAACGCAGCGTCTGGGGAATGTAACCCAAGTGCTAACGCTGTGACCGTGCTAAGTGCTAACGCCGTGACCACTTCCTGTCCTCAGAGGCGGGCGCGTCGTCACGGTGACGGGCAGGAACCTGGGCGTTGTCCAGCAGCCAATCATATCGGTGTGGGTGGAGCCTCTGGAGGTCCAGAGGGTGAAACGAAGAAGACGATTGGCTCTGCTCACTGCCAAGCAACAGCTGGTGTTCAACAGCTCCATGACAACGGTGAGAGCGCCGACCAATCAGAGACGAGTCAGAGACGAGTCAGGGACCAATCAGAGACGAGTCAGAGACGAGTCAGGGACCAATCAGAGACGGGTCAGAGACCAATCAGAGACCAATCAGAGACCAATCAGAGACGAGTCAGAGACCAATCAGAGACCAATCAGAGATGAGTCAGAGACCAATCAGAGACGAGTCAGGGACCAATCAGAGACGAGTCAGGGACCAATCAGAGACGGGTCAGAGACGAGTCAGAGACCAATCAGAGACCAATCAGAGACGAGTCAGAGACCAATCAGAGACGAGTCAGTGACGAGTCAGGGACCAATCAGAGACGAGTCAGGGACGAGTCAGGGACCAATCAGAGACGAGTCAGAGACGAGTCAGGGACCAATCAGAGACGAGTCAGGGACCAATCAGAGACGAGTCAGGGACCAATCAGAGACGAGTCAGGGACCAATCAGAGACGAGTCAGGGGCGAGTCAGAGACGAGTCAGAGACGAGTCAGGGACGAGTCAGGGACCAATCAGAGACGAGTCAGGGACCAATCAGAGACGAGTCAGGGACCAATCAGAGACGAGTCAGGGACGAGTCAGGGACCAATCAGAGACAGGGTCAAATATCAAACTATGCACCATGATGACTGTCTGTCTCCACCCGTCTGTCTCCACCTGTCTGTCTCCACCCGTTTCTCTCCACCTGTCTGTCTCCACCCGTCTGTCTCCACCTGTCTGTCTCCACCTGTCTGTCTCCACCCGTCTCTCTTCACCTGTCTGTCTCCACCCGTCTGTCTCCACCCGTCTCTCTCCACCCGTCTGTCTCTCAGGTGTCAGAGCGCTGCTCCGTCCTGTCGTCCTCTCAGATGACCTGTCTCACCCCCTCAGTGTCTCCAGAGGTCAAAGTGAAGGGCGTCTGGTTTCAGCTGGACAACGTCAGAGTCCACTACGAATCCATCAAGGTACCTGTCTGTCTCTCACCTGTCTGTCTCTCACCTGTCTGTCTCTCACCTGTCTGTCTCTCACCTGTCTGTCTCTCACCTGTCTGTCTCTCACCTGTCTGTCTCTAACCTGTCTGTCTCTCCACCTGTCTGCCTCTCCACCTGTCTGTCTCTCACCTGTCTGTCTCTCACCTGTCTGTCTCTCACCTGTCTGTCTCTCACCTGTCTCTCACCTGTCTGTCTCTCACCTGTCTGCCTCTCCACCTCTCTGTCTCTCACCTGTCTGTCTCTCCACCTGTCTGTCTCTCACCTGTCTGCCTCTCACCTGTCTGCCTCTCCTGTCTGTCTCTCACCTGTCTGTCTCTCACCTGTCTGCCTCTCCACCTGTCTGTCTCTCACCTGTCCGCCTCTCACCTGTCTGTCTCTCACCTGTCTGTCTGTCTCTCACCTGTCTGTCTCTCACCTGTCTGTCTCTCACCTGT
>NW_028154824.1:0-2000 GCF_963691815.1 Echiichthys vipera | reverse complement strand
CTTCTTCCTTTCTTTGTGCTAGGCTAAGCTAACAGTTCCCCCTTCCTTCCTTTCTTTGTGCTAAGCTAGGCTAACAGTTCCCCCTTCCTTTCTTTGTGCTAAGCTAACAGTTCCCCCCTTCTTCCTTTCTTTGTGCTAAGCTAAGCTAACAGTTCCCCCTTCCTTTCTTAGTGCTAAGCTAAGCTAACAGTTCCCCCTTCTTCCTTTCTTTGTGCTAAGCTAAGCTAACAGTTCCCCCTTCCTTTCTTAGTGCTAAGCTAAGCTAACAGAAAAAAACAAACCAAAAAGACGCTGAAAACAAACCAAAAACACGCTGAAAACAAACCAAAAACAAACTAAAAACAAACCAAAAACACGCTGAAAACAAACCAAAAACACGCTGAAAGCAAACCAAAAACACGCTGAAAACAAACCAAAAACAAACCAAAAACACGCTGAAAACAAACCAAAAACACGCTGAAAACAAACCAAAAACAAACCAAAAACAAATCAAAAACAAACCAAAAACACGCTGGAAACAAACCAAAAACAAACCAAAAACAAACCAAAAACAAACCAAAAACAAACCAAAAACACGCTGAAAACAAACCAAAAACACGCTGAAAACAAACCAAAAACACCCTGGAAACAAACTAAAACGAACCAAAAACAAACCAAAAACACGCCAAAAAAACCCAAAAACACGCTGAAAACAAACCAAAAACAAACCAAAAACAAACCAAAAACAAACCAAAAACACGCTGAAAACAAACCAAAAACAAACCAAAAACACGCTGAAAACAAACCAAAAACAAACCAAAAACAAACCAAAAACACGCTGAAAACAAACCAAAAACAAACCAAAAACACGCTGAAAACAAACCAAAAACAAACCAAAAACAAACCAAAAACAAACCAAAAACACGCTGAAAACAAACCAAAAACACGCTGGAAACAAACTAAAACGAACCAAAAACAAACCAAAAACACGCCAAAAAAACCCAAAAACACGCTGAAAACAAACCAAAAACAAACCAAAAACAAACCAAAAACACGTCGAAAACAAACCAAAAACAAACCAAAAACAAACCAAAAACACGCTGAAAACAAACCAAAAACACGCTGAAAACAAACCAAAAACACGCTGAAAACAAACCAAAAACACGCTGAAAACAAACCAAAAACAAACCAAAAACAAACCAAAAACAAACCAAAAACAAACCAAAAACACGCTGAAAACAAACCAAAAACACACTGGAAACAAACCAAAAACACGCTGAAAACAAACCAAAAACAAACCAAAAACAAACCAAAAACAAACCAAAAACACGCTGGAAACAAACCAAAAACAAACCAAAAACACGCTGGAAACAAACCAAAAACAAACCAAAAACACGCTGGAAACAAACCAAAAACACGGTGTAAACAGCAGAAACGGACACGCTCGTCAGTGGAAAGGGGGACTTTAAAGAACGTTTGAGATCGTGTGTTCGAACCCTGAATCTAACCAGCGAAGGCCTACAGGAGGGTAGGGAGGCGTCCCTTTGGAACAGTGGATCCGCGTCCTCCATGGCTGTTTACAGCGTTTGGACACGGTGCTCAGTGATTTGCGGCGCTCATGGGCGTCCGTACAGATGTCCCAGTGGGCTGGAACACGTTTACAGCACAGCAGGAATCAAACCGGCGCTCAGCTGCAGACTCACCCAGAAGACGTAGCAGCAGACGAACAGCGTGTACTTGATGCCTCGGTATCCTCTCATCGCTCTGAGCCTCAGCCACCGCAGAGAGGAGGCGCAGAGGAGGCGCAGAGGAGGCGCAGAGGAGGCTGCACGCAGAGGAGGCGCAGAGGAGGCTGCACGCAGAGGAGGCACAGAGGAGGCACAGAGGAGGCGCAGAGGAGGCGCAGAGGAGGACGTGTGTGGACCTGCAGCATTCCTGAGGAGGAGGAGGGAGAGGAAGAGGGGGAGGAGGAGGAGGAGGAGGAAGAGGGAGAGGAGAGGGAGAGGGAGGAGGACGTGTGT
>NW_028154825.1:85000-99775 GCF_963691815.1 Echiichthys vipera | reverse complement strand
ATTAAAATCTCATGAATGAATAAAAACACTTAAACCTGTTTAATAAAACACAGATTGAGCCCTGTGACGTCACCTGTGAACGCCGGTGCCCTGTGACGTCATCAGCGCTCGCCTGTGTCGGCATCAGCGCTCGCCTGTGTCGTCATCAGCGCTCGCCTGTGTCGTCATCAGCGCTCGCCTGTGTCGGCATCAGCGCTCGCCTGTGTCGTCATCGGCGCTCGCCTGTGTCGTCATCGGCGCTCGCCTGTGTCGTCATCAGCGCGCGCAGAGGGAGCAGACGCGGATCCAAGATGGCGGACGCGGTCACCGTCGGAGTGAATCTCGACGCTTTCTCTCACGCGATCAACGGGATCCAGGCGCTGCGCTCCAGCGTGAGCCGCGTGTTCGAGTCCCTGAAGGACGGCATGAAGAACCGCGACACGCTGGAGGGCCGCGAGAAGGGCTTCATCTCCGAGTTCCAGGACAACCTGCAGGCGGTCAACCGGGACCTCAAGTACGCCTCATCTGTTTATATATAAATATATATGTTTAAACTGTTTATATATGTTTATATTTATGTTTATATAAGTTTATATATGTGTTAATATTAATATATAAATATGAACCAACCTGCAGGCGGTCAACCGGGACCTCAAGTAAATATATACATGTTTACATCTGTTTATATATAAATATATATGTTTAAACTGTTTATATATGTTAATATTTATGTTTATATATTTATGTTTATATATTTATATATGTGTTAATATTTATATAAATATGAACCAACCTGCAGGCGGTCAACCGGGACCTCAAGTACGCCCCATGTTTATATCTGTTTATATATAAATATATATGTTTATACTGTTTATATATGCTAATATTTATGTTTATATATTTATATATGTGTTAATATTAATATATAAATATGAACCAACCTGCAGGCGGTCAACCGGACCTCAAGTAAATATATACATGTTTACATCTGTTTATATATAAATATATATGTTTATACTGTTTATATTTACATATATTTATGTTTATATAAGTTTACATATATGTTAATATTAATATATATATGAACCAACCTGCAGGCGGTCAACCGGGACCTCAAGTACGCCTCATGTTTACATCTGTTTATATATAAATATATATGTTTATACTGTTTATATATGTTAATATTTATGTTTATATATTTATATATATGTGTTAATATTTACATATATATGAACCAACCTGCAGGCGGTCAACCGGGACCTGAAGTAAATATATATGTTTATATATAAATATATGTGTTTATACTGTTTATATATGTGTTTATATATGCTAATATTTATGTTTATATATTTATGTTTATATATTTACATATGTGTTAATATTAATATAAATATGAACCAACCTGCAGGCGGTCAATCGGGACCTCAAGTAAATATACATCTGTTTATATATAAATATATGTGTTTATACTGTTTATATATGTGTTTATATATGCTAATATTTATGTTTATATATTTATGTTTATATATTTATATATATGTGTTAATATTAATATAAATATGAACCAACCTGCAGGCGGTCAATCGGGACCTCAAGTAAATATATACTGTACATGTTTATATATAAATATATATTTTTATACTGTTTATATTTACATATATTTATGTTTATATAAGTTTAAATATGTTAATATTCACATATAAATATGAACCAACCTGCAGGCGGTCAACCGGGACCTGAAGTAAATATACATCTGTTTATATATAAATAAATATGTTTAAACTGTTTATATATGTTAATATTTATGTTTATATAAGTTTATATATGTGTTTATATTTATATAAATATGAACCAACCTGCAGGCGGTCAACCGGGACCTGAAGTAAATATATACATGTTTACATCTGTTTATATATAAATATTTATATTTATATATGTTTATATTTATGTTTATATATTTACATATATGTTTTAATATATATATAAATATGAACCAACCTGCAGGCGGTCAACCGGGACCTCAAGTAAACATACATCTGTTTATATATAAATAAATATGTTTATACACTTTATATATGTTAATATTTATGTTTATATAAGTTTATATATGTGTTAATATATAATATATATGAACCAACCTGCAGGCGGTCAACCGGGACCTCAAGTACGCCTCATGTTTACATCTGTTTATATATAAATATATATGTTTATACTGTTTATATATGTTAATATTTATGTTTATATATTTATATATATGTGTTAATATTTACATATATATGAACCAACCTGCAGGCGGTCAACCGGGACCTGAAGTAAATATACATCTGTTTATATATAAATATATGTGTTTATACTGTTTATATATGTGTTTATATATGCTAATATTTATGTTTATATATTTATGTTTATATATTTATATATATGTGTTTATATTAATATAAATATGAACCAACCTGCAGGCGGTCAATCGGGACCTCAAGTAAATATATACTGTACATGTTTATATATAAATATATATTTTTATACTGTTTATATTTACATATATTTATGTTTATATAAGTTTAAATATGTTAATATTCACATATAAATATGAACCAACCTGCAGGCGGTCAACCGGGACCTGAAGTAAATATACATCTGTTTATATATAAATATATATGTTTAAACTGTTTATATATGTTAATATTTATGTTTATATAAGTTTATATATGTGTTAATATTCACACATATATAAACCAACCTGCAGGCGGTCAACCGGGACCTGAAGTAAATATATACATGTTTACATCTGTTTATATATAAATATTTATATTTATATATGTTTATATTTATGTTTATATATTTACATATATGTTTTAATATATATATAAATATGAACCAACCTGCAGGCGGTCAACCGGGACCTCAAGTAAATATAAATATATGTGTTTATATATAAATATATATGTTTATACTGTTTATATATGTGTGAATATTTATGTTTATATATTTATATATGTGTTAATATTTACACATATATGAACCAACCTGCAGGCGGTCAACCGGGACCTCAAGTACGCCTCATGTTTACATTTAAATATATTAGTTTATTTTTATTCTGTTAATATTCGCTATAATATATATGATCCACCTGTCTGTCTCTCACCTGTCTGTCTCTCTCACCTGTCTGTCTCTCACCTGTCTGTCTCTCACCTGTCTGTCTCTCACCTGTCTGTCTCTCACCTGTCTGTCTCTCACCTGTCTGTCTCTCACCTGTCTGTCTCACCTGTCTGTCTCTCACCTGTCTGTCTCTCACCTGTCTGTCTCTCACCTGTCTGTCTCTCACCTGTCTGTCTCTCAGTGAGCTGGAGCGGCTCAGTGGTCTAGTGGGTCGCCCGTCCGAGTCCCACCCGCTCCATAACAGCGGCCTGTTGAGTCTGGATCCAGTTCAGGACAAGACTCCACTTTACTCTCAGCTGCTGCAGGCGTACAAGTGGTCCAACAAGGTACGTCAGCATTATCACACCCTGGTCCTGGATCAGGTCTCAGGGGCAGCAGCTCCAGCCTCTGATCCTGGATCAGGTCTCAGGGGCAGCAGCTCCAGCCTCTGGTCCTGGATCAGGTCTCAGGGGCAGCAGCTCCAGCCTCTGATCCTGGATCAGGTCTCAGGGGCAGCAGCTCCAGCCTCTGATCCTGGATCAGGTCTCAGGGGCAGCAGCTCCAGCCTCTGATCCTGGATCAGGTCTCAGGGGCAGCAGCTCCAGCCTCTGATCCTGGATCAGGTCTCAGGGGCAGCAGCTCCAGCCTCTGGTCCTGGATCAGGTCTCAGGGGACCAGTTCCAGCCTCTGGTCCTGGATCAGGTCTCAGGGGCAGCAGCTCCAGCCTCTGGTCCTGGATCAGGTCTCAGGGGCAGCAGCTCCAGCCTCTGGTCCTGGATCAGGTCTCAGGGGCAGCAGCTCCAGCCTCTGATCCTGGATCAGGTCTCAGGGGACCAGTTCCAGCCTCTGATCCTGGATCAGGTCTCAGGGGACCAGCTCCAGCCTCTGATCCTGGACCAGGTCTCAGGGGCAGCAGCTCCAGCCTCTGATCCTGGATCAGGTCTCAGGGGGCAGCAGCTCCAGCCTCTGATCCTGGATCAGGTCTCAGGGGCAGCAGCTCCAGCCTCTGATCCTGGATCAGGTCTCAGGGGCAGCAGCTCCAGCCTCTGATCCTGGATCAGGTCTCAGGGGCACCAGCTCCAGCCTCTGATCCTGGACCAGGTCTCAGGGGCAGCAGCTCCAGCCTCTGATCCTGGATCAGGTCTCAGGGGGCAGCAGCTCCAGCCTCTGATCCTGGATCAGGTCTCAGGGGCAGCAGCTCCAGCCTCTGATCCTGGATCAGGTCTCAGGGGCAGCAGCTCCAGCCTCTGATCCTGGATCAGGTCTCAGGGGCAGCAGCTCCAGCCTCTGATCCTGGATCAGGTCTCAGGGGCAGCAGCTCCAGCCTCTGGTCCTGGATCAGGTCTCAGGGGCAGCAGCTCCAGCCTCTGATCCTGGATCAGGTCTCAGGGGCAGCAGCTCCAGCCTCTGATCCTGGATCAGGTCTCAGGGGCAGCAGCTCCAGCCTCTGGTCCTGGATCAGGTCTCAGGGGACCAGCTCCAGACCCAGAGCTTTCAGCATGTGTGGATGCAGCTCATGGATCCTGGGGCTTTGCCTCTGTGGACTTGTTTCCTTCCTCAGTGACTTCTGTCAGAGATGTTGACGATGATCCCTGTGTGTGTGTGTGTGTGTGTGTGTGTGTGTGTGTGTGTGTGTGTGTGTGTGTGTGTGTGTGTGTGTGTGTGTGTGTGTGTGTGTGTGTGTGTGTGTGTGTGTGTGTGTGTGTGTGTGTGTGTGTGTGTGTGTGTGTGTGTGTGTGTGTGTGTGTGTGTGTGTGTGTGTGTGTGTGTGTGTGTGTGTGTGTGTGTGTGTGTGTGTGTGTGTGTGTAGTTGCAGTATCACGCTGGTCTGGCCTCCAGCTTGTTGAATCAACAGTCCCTCAAACGATCGGCCAATCAGATGGGAGCTTCAGCCAAGAGACGACCCAAAGTCCAACCCAGCACCCTGGTCCTGCCCCCCCAGTGAGTCACACTATACTATATATACGGGGTCCGGGTTTAGGGGTCAGGGTTTAGGGGTCAGGGTTTAGGGGTCAGGGTTTAGGGGTCAGGGTTTAGGGGTCAGGGTTAGGGGTCAGGGGTCAGGGGTTAGGGGTCAGGGTTTAGGGGTCAGGGTTAGGGGTCAGGGTTTAGGGGTCAGGGTTAGGGGTCAGGGGTTAGGGGTCAGGGGTCAGGGTTTAGGGGTCAGGGTCAGGGGTCAGGGTTTAGGGGTCAGGGTTTAGGGGTCAGGGTTAGGGGTCAGGGGTTAAGGGTCAGGGTTTAGGGGTCAGGGTTTAGGGGTCAGGGGTTAGGGGTCAGGGTTAGGGGTCAGGGGTTAGGGGTCAGGGTTTAGGGGTCAGGGTTTAGGGGTTAGGGGTCAGGGTTTAGGGGTTAGGGTCAGGGTTTAGGGGTCAGGGTCAGGGTTTAGGGGTCAGGGTTAGGGGTCAGTGTTAGGGGTCAGGGGTTCAGGGGTTAGGGGGTCAGGGTTAGGGGTCAGGTTTAGGGGTTAGGGTTCAGGGGTCAGGGTTCAGGGGTTAGGGTTTAGGGTTAGGGGTCAGGGTTTAGGGGTCAGGGTTTAGGGGTTAGGGGTCAGGGTTTAGGGGTCAGGGTTTAGGGGTCAGGGTTTAGGGGTTAGGGGTCAGGGTTTAGGGGTCAGGGTTTAGGGGTCAGGGTTTAGGGGTCAGGGTTTAGGGGTTAGGGGTCAGGGTTTAGGGGTTAGGGGTCAGGGTTTAGGGGTCAGGGTTTAGGGTTTAGGGGTCAGGGTTTAGGGGTTAGGGGTCAGGGGTTAGGGGTCAGGGTTTAGGGGTTAGGGGTCAGGGTTTAGGGGTCAGGGTTTAGGGGTTAGGGGTCAGGGGTTAGGGGTCAGGGTTTAGGGGTTAGGGGTCAGGGTTTAGGGGTCAGGGTTTAGGGTTTAGGGGTCAGGGTTTAGGGTTTAGGGGTCAGGGTTTAGGGGTCAGGGTTTAGGGGTTAGGGGTCAGGGGTTAGGGGTCAGGGTTTAGGGGTTAGGGGTCAGGGTTTAGGGGTCAGGGTTTAGGGGTTAGGGGTCAGTTCTGATGGAAACTGGTTTAAATCTGACGCAGTTTCAGTGTTGAACTGTCAAAATAAAAGCTGTGTTTTTCAAAATAAAAGCTTGCAGCAACATTTTGAAAACAGAACTTTGAACTAGTTTGTTTTAAAAACAGGCGGCCATCTTGTTTCAGTCATACTCAGGTGGCCATTTTTTTTCAGTCACTCAGGTGGCCATCTTGTTTCAGTCATACTCAGGCGGCCATCTTGTTTCAGTCATACTCAGGCGGCCATCTTGTTTCAGTCATACTCAGGCAGCCATCTTGTTTCAGTCATACTCAGGCAGCCATCTTGTTTCAGTCACTCAGGCAGCCATCTTGTGTCAGTCATACTCAGGCGGCCATATTGTGTCAGTCATACTCAGGCAGCCATCTTGTTTCAGTCATACTCAGGCAGCCATCTTGTTTCAGTCACTCAGGCAGCCATCTTGTTTCAGTCATACTCAGGCGGCCATCTTGTTTCAGTCATACTCAGGCGGCCATATTGTGTCAGTCATACTCAGGCAGCCATCTTGTTTCAGTCATACTCAGGCGGCCATCTTGTGTCAGTCATACTCAGGCAGCCATCTTGTTTCAGTCATACTCAGGCAGCCATCTTGTTTCAGTCATACTCAGGCAGCCATCTTGTGTCAGTCATACTCAGGCAGCCATCTTGTTTCAGTCATACTCAGGCAGCCATCTTGTGTCAGTCATACTCAGGCAGCCATCTTGTTTCAGTCATACTCAGGCAGCCATCTTGTTTCAGTCATACTCAGGCAGCCATATTGTGTCAGTCATACTCAGGCAGCCATCTTGTTTCAGTCATTCTCAGGCAGCCATCTTGTTTCAGTCATACTCAGGCAGCCATCTTGTTTCAGTCACTCAGGCAGCCATCTTGTTTCAGGTACGTGGATGATGTCATCTCTCGGATCGGCCGCATGTTTCCTGATATGACCATCGAGCTGTTCAGGCCCAACGGGACGTCCGCCGTTCTGCTGGTGACATCATCCTTATTGTTATTGTTGTTATTGTTCACACTGGTGACATCATCCATATTGTTGTTCACACTGGTGACATCATCATCGTTCGCATTATTGTTATCACCTGTCTCCCTCTCACCTGTCTCACCTCCCTCCCTCTCACCTCTCCCACCTCTCTCACCTCTCACCTGTCTCTCCCTCTCACCTGTCTCCCACCTGCCTCTCACCTGTCTCACCTCTCCCACCTGTCTCAACCTCACTTCTCCCACCTGTCTCTCACCTGTCTCACCCCCCTACCTCTCACATGTCTCTCCCTCCCACCTGTCTCACCTCTCTCCCTCCCACCTGTCTCACCTCCCACCTGTCTTACCTCTCCCACCTGTCTTACCTCTCCCACCTGTCTCTCACCTCTCTCTCACCTGTCTCACCTCTCTCCCCTGTCTCACCTCTCTCCCACCTGTCTCACCTGTCTCTCACCTGTCTCACCTCTCTCACCTGTCTCACCTCTCCCACCTGTCTCACCTGTCTCTCACCTCTCTCTCACCTGTCTCACCTCTCTCCCGTGTCTCACCTCTCTCCCACCTGTCTCACCTGTCTCTCACCTGTCTCACCTCTCTCACCTGTCTCACCTCTCCCACTTGTCTCACCTGTCTCCCACCTCTCCCACCTGTCTCACCTCTCTCCCACCTCTCCAACCTCCCTCCTCTCACCTGTCTCACCTCTCTCCCACCTCTCCAACCTCCCTCCTCTCACCTGTCTCACCTCTCTCCCACCTGTCTCACCTCTCCCACCTGTCTCACCTGTCTCCCACCTCTCCCCTGTCTCACTTCCCTCTCACCTCTCTCCCCTGTCTCACGTCTCTCCCCTGTCTCACCCCTCTCACCTGTCTCTCACCTGTCTCTCACCTGTCTCACCTCTCTCCCCTGTCTCACCTCCCTCTCACCTGTCTCACCTGTCTCTCACCTGTCTCACCTCTCTCCCCTGTCTCACCTCTCTCCCCTGTCTCACCTGTCTCCCACCTGTCTCACGTCTCTCCCCTGTCTCACCCCTCTCCCCTGTCTCACCTGTCTCTCACCTGTCTCACCTGTCTCTCACCTGTCTCACCTCTCTCCCCTGTCTCACCTCCCTCTCACCTGTCTCTCACCTGTCTCACCTCTCTCCCCTGTCTCACCTCTCCCACCTCTCCCACCTCCCTCTCACCTGTCTCACCTCTCCCACTTGTCTCTCACCTGTCTCACCTCCCTCTCACCTCCCCCACCTGTCTCTCCCCCCTCTCACCTCCCCCACCTGTCTCTCCCTCTCACCTGTCTCACCTCTCCCACTTGTCTCTCACCTGTCTCACCTCCCTCACCTCTCCCACCTGTCTCTGCCTCTCACCTGTCTCACCTCTCTCCCACCTGTCTCACCTCTCTCCCCTGTCTCACCTCTCTCCCACCTCTCCAACCCCCCTCCTCTCACCTGTCTCACCTCTCTCCCACCTCTCTCACCTCTCACCCCTGTCTCACCTCTCCCACCTGTCTCACCTGTCTCCCACCTCTCCCCTGTCTCACCTCCCTCTCACCTGTCTCACCTGTCTCACCTCTCTCCCCTGTCTCACCTCTCTCTCACCTGTCTCACCTCTCTCTCACCTGTCTCCCACCTATCTCACCTCTCCCACCTGTCTCACCTGTCTCCCACCTCTCCCCTGTCTCACCTCCCTCTCACCTCTCCCACCTTTCTCTCAACTGTCTCACCTCTCTCACCTCTCCCACCTGTCTCTCCCTCTCACCTGTCTCACCTCCCTCCCTCCCACCTGTCTCTCAACTGTCTAACCTCTCCCACCTGTCTCTCCCTCTCACCTGTCTTACCTCCCTCCCTCCCACCTGTCTCTCACCTGTCTCACCTCTCTCCCACCTGTCTCACCTCTCTCACCTCTCCCACCTGTCTCCCACCTGTCTCACCTCTCTCACCTCTCCCACCTGTCTCACCTCCCTCCCTCCCACCTGTCTCTCACCTGTCTCACCTCTCCCACCTGTCTCACCTCTCTCACCTGTCTCACTCTCAGGTGACCCTGGGGAAGGTGTTGAAGGCGATCGTGGTGATGCGTTCCTTGTTCATTGACAGAACCGTCGTTCGAGGATTCAACGAGAACGTTTACAGCGAAGACGGGAAGGTGAGGTCGCACCTGCCGGTCTCCATGGTAACCTGTCTGTCTGCCTGTCTCCATGGTAACCTGTCTGTCTGTCCCCCACAGCTGGACATCTGGACCAAGTCTCAGTTCCAGGTGTTCCAGAAGGTAAGACTCACCTGTCCTCTGAACTCACCTGAGACCCGTGTGCAGCGCTCTCATTGGTTGTGTTGTTGCTAGGTAACGGACCACGCCACCACCGCCCTGCTGCACTACCAGCTCCCCCAGATGCCCGACGTGGTGGTCCGGTCCTTCATGGTAACCATCTGTCTCCCTCTCACCTGTCTGTCTCTCACCTGTCTGTCTCTCACCTGTCTGTCTCGCACCTGTCTGTCTCTCACCTGTCTGTCTCTCACCTGTCTCCCTCTCACCTGTCTCACCTGTCTCACCTGTCTGTCTCTCACCTGTCTGTCTCTCACCTGTCTGTCTCGCACCTGTCTGTCTCGCACCTGTCTCACCCGTCTGTCTCTCACCTGTCTGTCTCTCACCTGTCTCTCTCTCACCTGTCTCACCTGTCTCTCTCTCACCTGTCTCTCTCTCACCTGTCTCACCTGTCTCTCTCTCACCTGTCTCTCTCTCACCTGTCTCTCTCTCACCTGTCTCACCTGTCTCTCTCTCACCTGTCTCACCTGTCTCTCTCTCACCTGTCTGTCTCTCACCTGTCTGTCTCTCACCTGTCTCACCCGTCTGTCTCTCACCTGTCTCTCTCTCACCTGTCTCTCTCTCACCTGTCTCACCTGTCTCTCTCTCACCTGTCTCACCTGTCTCTCTCTCACCTGTCTCACCTGTCTCTCTCTCACCTGTCTCTCTCTCACCTGTCTCACCTGTCTGTCTCTCACCTGTCTGTCTCGCACCTGTCTGTCTCTCACCTGTCTCACCTCTCTCCTCAGACCTGGCTGCGCAGCTACATTAAGCTCTTCCAGTCCCCGTGTCAGCGCTGTGGTCGCTTCCTTCAGGACGGACTTCCTCCGACGTGGCGAGACTTCCGGACCCTGGAGGCGTTTCACGACACCTGCCGCATGTGACCTGTTCCTCTTCCTGTTCCTCTTCCTCTTCCTGTTCCTGTTCCTCTTCCTGTTCCTCTTCCTGTTCCTGTTCCTCTTCCTGTGTTTTTTTTATTATGAACCTTTGAATAAAGTTTGATTTTTAATAAAGAAGAACATTTTTGAAACGTTTTTTATGAACTTTTCATTGAAACCAGAAAAATTAGGAGCGACGACGAAACACCTGTTTCACCTGAGCTCCTGTTTCACCTGAGCACCTGTTTCACCTGTTCACCTGTTCACCTGTTCACCTGTTTCACCTGAGCTCCTGTTTCACCTGTTCACCTGAGCTCCTGTTTCACCTGAGCTCCTGTTTCACCTGAGCTCCTGTTTCACCTGAGCTCCTGTTTCACCTGTTCACCTGTTTCACCTGTTCACCTGTTTCACCTGAGCTCCTGTTTCACCTGTTCACCTGAGCTCCTGTTTCACCTGAGCTCCTGTTTCACCTGTTCACCTGTTTCACCTGAGCTCCTGTTTCACCTGTTCACCTGTTTCACCTGAGCTCCTGTTTCACCTGAGCACCTGTTTCACCTGAGCTCCTGTTTCACCTGTTCACCTGTTTCACCTGAGCTCCTGTTTCACCTGTTCACCTGTTTCACCTGAGCTCCTGTTTCACCTGTTCTCCTGTTTCACCTGAGCACCTGTTTCACCTGTTCACCTGTTTCACCTGTGCTCCTGTTTCACCTGTTCACCTGTTCACCTGTTTCACCTGTTCACCTGGTGAGTTTCCTTTATTTACTAAAGTGTCTGAACGCCCGTGAGTGTTTTATTGTCCTGTGACCGGGGTCTGGGCCTGTGACGGGGTCTGGGCCTGTGACGGGGGTCTGGGCCTGTGACCGGGGTCTGGGCCTGTGACGGGGGTCTGGGCCTGTGACGGGGGTCTGCGCCTGTGACCGGGGTCTGGGCCTGTGACCTGGGTCTGGGCCTGTGACCGGGGTCTGGGCCTGTGACCGGGGTCTGGGCCTGTGACCGGGGTCTGGGCCTGTGACCGGGGTCTGGGCCTGTGACGGGGGTCTGGGCCTGTGACGGGGGTCTGCGCCTGTGACCGGGGTCTGGGCCTGTGACCGGGGTCTGGGCCTGTGACGGGGGTCTGGGCCTGTGGCCGGGGTCTGCGCCTGTGACCGGGGTCTGCGCCTGTGATCCGGGGTCTGGGCCTGTGATCCGGGGTCTGGGCCTGTGACCGGGGTCTGGGCCTGTGACGGGGGTCTGCGCCTGTGACGGGGGTCTGGGCCTGTGACCTGGGTCTGCGCCTGTGACCTGGGTCTGCGCCTGTGACCGGGGTCTGGGCCTGTGACCGGGGTCTGGGCCTGTGACCGGGGTCTGGGCCTGTGACCGGGGTCTGGGCCTGTGACGGGGTCTGCGCCTGTGACCGGGGTCTGGGCCTGTGACCGGGGTCTGGGCCTGTGACGGGGGTCTGGGCCTGTGACGGGGGTCTGGGCCTGTGACCGGGGTCTGCGCCTGTGACGGGGGTCTGGGCCTGTGACGGGGGTCTGGGCCTGTGACGGGGGTCTGGGCCTGTGACGGGGGAGTGGAACAGAACTAAAGTTTCTTTAATGGTTTCAACACGTTTGTTTTCTGCTCTGGACTCAGAGGGACCAGGTTCAGGATGGAGATGAGCAGACCTAGTCCAGGTCCAGGTTCTGGTCCTGGTCCAGGTCCCGGTCCTGGTCCTGCAGATCAGATCCTGTCCACCATCGACTCCGGCGCTCTGACGGCGGCCTCACCTGAGGAGGACGATGAAGGTCAGAGGACGATGAAGAGCAGCAGCCGCGTCTTCCTGGAGAGACACCGCAGGTACTGACTAACTCCTGGACCTCTGCTGTGAAAGTGAACGTTGTCCTCACGCGACGCGTCTCTGACAGGAAACGCATCACGCAGAGCTGCAACACGCTGCGCCAGCTGCTGCCGTCGATCCACGGCCGACGCGTCGACATGGTGGCCGTGCTGGAGACCACGGTGGCGTTCCTGGAGAAGGTCCAGGAATTAGTCACAGACGAAGACCAGAAAGCACAGGTATTCCCAACGCACAGGTGACTCCATGACATAGACCCAGCCCAACGTACAGGTGACTCCATGACATAGACCCAGCCCAACGCACAGGTGACTCCATGACATAGACCCAGCCCAACGCACAGGTGACTCCATGACATAGACCCAGCCCAACGCACAGGTGACTCCATGACATAGACCCAGCCCAACGTACAGGTGACTCCATGACATAGACCCAGCCCAACGCACAGGTGACTCCATGACATAGACCCAGCCCAACGCACAGGTGACTCCATGACATAGACCCAGCCCAACGCACAGGTGACTCCATGACATAGACCCAGCCCAACGTACAGGTGACTCCATGACATAGACCCAGCCCAACGTACAGGTGACTCCATGACATAGACCCAGCCCAACGCACAGGTGACTCCATGACATAGACCCAGCCCAACGTACAGGTGACTGTCTCTAAACTAAACTGTCTCTAAACATTTAAACGTGTTCCCTCTTTGCGTCGCTGTGATGACGTCAGCTGTGTCCTCCTGCTGAGCTTCATGCTGATTGGCTGCTGCAGAGTCAGGAGACCCGGGAGCTCGGACCAAAGATGGCCGCCGAGCAGGAGACCCGGGAGCTCGGACCAAAGATGGCCGCCGAGCAGGAGACCGGGGAGCTCGGACCAAAGATGGCCGCCGAGCAGGAGACCCGGGAGCTCGGACCAAAGATGGCCGCCGAGCAGGAGACCCGGGGGCTCGGACCAAAGATGGCCGCCGAGCAGGAGACCCGGGAGCTCGGACCAAAGATGACGACAGTCACAGACGAGTCTGTTTTACTTTGAAGGAGCTGATTTCAAACTGTAGTCTTTTATTTTGACAGTGAAAACGAGTGTTTCCTGTTTCCTGTTGAGCTGTGAGGAGTTCGTCTCCAGCGTCGTCGTCATGGTTTCATTTTTATTTAAAAACAGGAAAGTTTAATTTTTCTTCACTGATTTAAAAATTATGATTAAAGCGAAAAACACGACGAAAACACGAGTCAGCGTTTTTCTTCCACTTCCTCCCGGACAGGAAACGGGTTTACACGGGCGTGAGCAGGAACGCCAGGAGCGCTGGTGACCGGGTCCAGGGAGACCTGAGTGGACCTGGCGTTACCGAGGGTGATGAACGCCGCTCACGGAGACCGTCTTCAATCATGGCGGCGAGACCGATGAGCTCCTGAAGGTTACTGGTCTCAGATCATTCCACCTTAACTCAGCCGTAGATAATTCCACCTTAACTCAGGCTCTTAGAGTTCACTTTAACCAACGTTTACGCTCCTAGAGGACACTTTAGCACACGTTTATGCTCCTAGAGGACACTTTAACACACGTTTATGCTCTTAGAGTTCACTTTAACCAACGTTTACGCTCCTAGAGGACACTTTAGCACACGTTTATGCTCCTAGAGGACACTTTAACACACGTTTATGCTCCTAGAGGACACTTTAACACACGTTTATGCTCCTAGAGGACACTTTAACACACGTTTATGCTCCTAGAGGACACTTTAGCACACGTTTATGCTCCTAGAGGACACTTTAGCACACGTTTATGCTCCTAGAGGACACTTTAACACACGTTTATGCTCCTAGAGGACACTTTAACACACGTTTATGCTCCTAGAGGACACTTTAGCACACGTTTATGCTCCTAGAGGACACTTTAACACACGTTTATGCTCCTAGAGGACACTTTAACACACGTTTATGCTCCTAGAGGACACTTTAGCACACGTTTATGCTCCTAGAGGACACTTTAACACACGTTTATGCTCCTAGAGGACACTTTAACACACGTTTATGCTCCTAGAGGACACTTTAACACACGTTTATGCTCCTAGAGGACACTTTAGCACACGTTTATGCTCCTAGAGGACACTTTAGCACACGTTTATGCTCCTAGAGGACACTTTAACACACGTTTATGCTCCTAGAGGACACTTTAACACACGTTTATACTCCTAGAGGACACTTTAGCACACGTTTATGCTCCTAGGACACTTTAACACACGTTTATGCTCCTAGAGAACACTTTAACACACGTTTATGCTCCTAGAGGACACTTTAACACACGTTTATGCTCCTAGAGGACACTTTAACACACGTTTATGCTCCTAGAGGACACTTTAACGCACGTTTATGCTCCTAGAGGACACTTTAACGCACGTTTATGCTCCTAGAGGACACTTTAGCACACGTTTATGCCCCTAGAGGACACTTTAACACACGTTTATGCTCCTAGAGGACACTTTAGCACACGTTTAGGCTCCTAGAGGACACTTTAGCACACGTTTAGGCTCCTAGAGGACACTTTAACACACGTTTAGGCTCCTAGAGGACACTTTAACACATGTTTATGCTCCTAGAGGACACTTTAGCACACGTTTATGCTCCTAGAGGACACTTTAACACACGTTTAGGCTCCTAGGACACTTTAACACATG
>NW_028154825.1:67500-80000 GCF_963691815.1 Echiichthys vipera | reverse complement strand
GTTCATCACCTGTTCATCCCCTGTTCCTCACCTGTTCACCTGTTCACCACCTGTTCACCTGTTCACCACCTGTTCATCACCTGTTCATCACCTGTTCATCACCTGTTCATCACCTGTTCACCTGTTCACCACCTGTTCACCTGTTCACCACCTGTTCATCACCTGTTCATCACCTGTTCATCACCTGTTCACCACCTGTTCATCACCTGTTCACCACCTGTTCACCTGTTCATCACCTGTTCATCACCTGTTCATCACCTGTTCACCTGTTCACCTGTTCATCACCTGTTCATCACCTGTTCACCTGTTCATCACCTGTTCACCACCTGTTCATCACCTGTTCATCACCTGTTCACCACCTGTTCATCACCTGTTCACCACCTGTTCACCTGTTCCTCACCTGTTCACCACCTGTTCACCACCTGTTCATCACCTGTTCACCTGTTCATCACCTGTTCATCACCTGTTCACCTGTTCATCACCTGTTCATCACCTGTTCATCCCCTGTTCCTCACCTGTTCACCTGTTCACCACCTGTTCACCTGTTCACCACCTGTTCATCACCTGTTCATCACCTGTTCATCACCTGTTCATCACCTGTTCATCACCTGTTCACCTGTTCATCACCTGTTCATCACCTGTTCACCTGTTCATCACCTGTTCATCACCTGTTCACCTGTTCATCACCTGTTCATCACCTGTTCACCACCTGTTCATCACCTGTTCACCACCTGTTCACCTGTTCCTCACCTGTTCATCACCTGTTCATCACCTGTTCACCTGTTCATCACCTGTTCACCACCTGTTCACCTGTTCCTCACCTGTTCATCACCTGTTCATCACCTGTTCACCTGTTCATCACCTGTTCATCACCTGTTCATCACCTGTTCACCTGTTCATCACCTGTTCATCACCTGTTCACCTGTTCATCACCGTCGACACGTGTCAGAGAGCGCCAGCGCCCCCAATGGACGGAGGACACCATCGCGCTTCAAGGCTCTCTGAAGATCACCAACTGGGACTGTCTTTGTGTCTGCCTCACCTGTCTGCCTCACCTGTCTGTCTCACCTGTCTGTCTCACCTGTCTGCCTCACCTGTCTGTCTCACCTGTCCGTCTCACCTATCTGTCTGTCTCACCTGTCCGTCTGTCTCACCTGTCTGTCTGTCTCACCTGTCTGCCTCACCTATCTGTCTGTCTCACCTGTCCGTCTCACCTATCTGTCTGTCTCACCTGTCCGTTTGTCTCACCTGTCTGTCTGTCTCACCTGTCCGTCTCACCTATCTGTCTGTCTCACCTGTCCGTCTGTCTCACCTGTCTGTCTGTCTCACCTGTCTGCCTCACCTATCTGTCTGTCTCACCTGTCTGCCTCACCTATCTGTCTGTCTCACCTGTCCATCTCACCTATCTGTCTGTCTCACCTGTCCATCTCACCTATGTGTCTGTCTCACCTATGTGTCTGTCTCACCTGTCCGTCTGTCTCCCCTGTCCGTCTGTCTCACCTGTCCGTCTCACCTATCTGTCTGTCTCACCTGTCCGTCTCACCTATCTGTCTGTCTCACCTGTCCGTCTGTCTCACCTGTCCGTCTCACCTATCTGTCTGTCTCACCTGTCCGTCCGTCTCACCTGTCCGTCTCACCTATCTGTCCGTCTCACCTATCTGTCTGTCTCACCTGTCCGTCTCACCTATCTGTCTGTCTCACCTGTCAGTCTCACCTGTCTGTCTGTCTCACCTGTCTGTCTGTCTCACCTGTCTGTCTGTCTTTCTGCAGGAGTCTGTCTAAAAAGTATCACCCTAAGAGAAGCAGAGAGGATGAGAACAGGTGAGTTCCTTTATCATTACTCTGTTTATTAAACACAACTGACCAACAACAACTGACCCTATAGTGACTGACACTATAGTGACTGACCCTATAGTAACTGACCCTATAGTGACTGACCCTATAGTGACTGACCCTATAGTGACTGACCCTATAGTGACTGACCCTATAGTAACTGACCCTATAGTAACTGACCCTATAGTGACTGACCCTATAGTAACTGACCCTATAGTAACTGACCCTATAGTGACTGACCCTATAGTAACTGACCCTATAGTGACTGGCCCTATAGTAACTGACCCTATAGTGACTGACCCTATAGTAACTGACCCTATAGTGACTGACCCTATAGTAACTGACCCTATAGTAACTGACCCTATAGTGACTGACCCTATAGTAACTGACCCTATAGTGACTGACCCTATAGTGACTGACCCTATAGTGACTGACCCTATAGCGACTGACCCTATAGCGACTGACCCTATAGCGACTGACCCTATAGCGACTGACCCTATAGCGACTGGCCCTATAGTAACTGACCCTATAGTGACTGACCCTATAGTAACTGACCCTATAGCGACTGACCCTATAGTGACTGGCCCTATAGTAACTGACCCTATAGTGACTGACCCTATAGTGACTGACCCTATAGTAACTGACCCTATAGTAATAACTGACCCTATAGTGACTGACACTAAAGTAACTGACCCTATAGTAACTGACCCTATAGTAACTGACCCTATAGTAACTGACCCTATAGCGACTGACCCTATAGTGACTGACCCTATAGTAACTGACCCTATAGTGATTACTGACCCTATAGTAACTGACACTATAGTGATAACTGACCCTATAGTAACTGACCCTATAGTGACTGACCCTATAGTAACTGACCCTATATAAATAACTGACCCTATAGTGACTGACCCTATATTAACAACTGACCCTATAGTAACTGACCCTATAGTGATAACTGACCCCTATAGTAACTGACACTATAGTGATAACTGACCCTATAGTAACTAACCCCTATAGAAACTGACCCTATAGTGACTGACCCTATAGTGACTGACCCTATAGTAACTGACCCTATAGTAACTGACCCTATAGTGACTGACCCTATAGTAACTGACCCTATAGTGATAATTGACCCTATAGTGACTGACCCTATAGAAACTGACCCTATAGAAACTGACCCTATAGTAACTGACCCTATAGTAACTGACCCTATAGTGACTGACCCTATAGTGACTGACCCTATAGTGACTGACCCTATAGTGATAACTGACCCTATAGTAACTGACCCTATAGTAACTGACCCTATAATGACTGACCCTATAGTAACTGACCCTATAGTAACTGACCCTATAGTGATAACTGACCCTATAGTAACTGACCCTATAGTGATAACTGACCCTATAGTAACTGACCCTATAGTGACTGACCCTATAGTAACTGACCCTATAGTGACTGACCCTATAGTAACTGACCCTATAGTGACTGACCCTATAGTAACTGACCCTATAGTGACTGACCCCATAGTAACTGACCCTATAGTGATGACTGACCCTATAGTAACTGACCCTATAGTGACTGACCCTATAGTAACTGACCCTATAGTGACTGACCCTATAGTGACTGACCCTATAGTGACTGACCCTATAGTAACTGACCCTATAGTAACTGACCCTATAGTGACTGACCCTATAGTAACTGACCCTATAGTGACTGACCCTATAGTGACTGACCCTATAGTAACTGACCCTATAGTAACTGACCCTATAGTGACTGACCCTATAGTAACTGACCCTATAGTGACTGACCCTATAGTAACTGACCCTATAGCGACTGACCCTATAGTAACTGACCCTATAGTAACTGACCCTATAGTGACTGACCCTATAGTGACTGACCCTATAGTAACTGACCCTATAGTGACTGACCCTATAGTGACTGACCCTATAGTAACTGACGCTGTAGTAAGCTCGTCTCTGATTGGTCGTCAGGTTCTCCTGGTGTCTGGCGTTCGCGGCGACGCTCCGTCAGCTGAACGAAGTCGCCGCTCAGAGAGAAGAACTCGCCGAAAACCTGAACACGCACATCGTGAGCGAGCTGACGCGCTTCACGCAGGAGGTGAAGACGGAGAGGAAGGCAGTGAGTAAACAACAACAACAACAAACACACAACAACAAACACACAACAACAAACAAACACACAACAACAAACACACAACAACATCAAACAAACAACAACAAACAAACACACAACAACAAACACACAACAACAACAAACAAACAACAACAAACAAACACACAACATCAAACACACAACAACAAACACACAACAACATCAAACACACAACAACAAACACACAACAACAAACAAACACACAACAAACACACAACAACAAACACACAACAACAAACACACAACAACAAACAAACACACAACAACAAACACACAACAACAACAAACACACAACAACAAACACACAACATCAAACACACAACAACAAACAAACACACAACAACAAACACACAACAACAAACACACAACAACAACATCAAACACACAACAACAAACACACAACAACAAACACACAACAACATCAAACACACAACATCAAACACACAACAACAAACACACAACAACAAACACACAACAACAAACACACAACAACAAACAAACACACAACAACAAACACACAACAACAACAAACACACAACAACAAACACACAACATCAAACACACAACAACAAACAAACACACAACAACAAACACACAACAACAAACACACAACAACAACATCAAACACACAACAACAAACAAACACACAACAACAAACACACAACAACATCAAACACACAACAACAAACAAACACACACCAACAAACACACAACAACAAACACACAACAACAACAAACACACAACAACAACAAACACACAACAACAAACACACAACAACAAACACACAACAACAAACAAACACACAACAACAACAAACACACAACAACAACAAACACACAACAACAACAAACACACAACAACAAACAAACACACAACAACAAACACACAACAACAAACAAACACACAACAACAAACACACAACAACATCAAACACACAACAACAAACACACAAAAACAAACAAACAACAAACAAACACACAACAACAAACAACAAACACACAACAACAACAAACAAACACACAACAAACAACAAACAAACAACAAACACACACAACAACAAACACACAACAACACAACATGAACACATTATGAACACATGAACATGAACACATTATGAACACATTATGAACACATGAACATGAACACATTATGAACACATTATGAACATGAACACATCATGAACACATGAACACATTATGAACATGAACACATTATGAACATGAACACATTATGAACACATGAACATGAACGCATTATGAACACATGAACATGAACACATTATGAACACATTATGAACACATGAACACATTATGAACACATTATGAACACATGAACACATTATGAACACATTATGAACACATGAACACATGAACACATTATGAACATGAACACATGAACACATTATGAACATGAACATGAACACATTATGAACATGAACACATTATGAACATGAACATGAACACATTATGAACATGAACATGAACACATTATGAACATGAACACATTATGAACATGAACACGAACACATTATGAACACATGAACACATTATGAACACATGAACACATTATGAACATGAACACATGAACACATTATGAACATGAACATGAACACATTATGAACATGAACACATTATGAACATGAACACATTATGAACATGAACACGAACACATCATGAACACATGAACACATTATGAACATGAACATGAACACATTATGAACATGAACATGAACACATTATGAACATGAACACATTATGAACATGAACACATCATGAACACATTATGAACATGAACACATGAACACATCATGAACACATGAACACATTATGAACACATGAACACATGAACACATTATGAACATGAACACATTATGAACATGAACACATTATGAACACATTATGAACATGAACACATTATGAACATGAACACATTATGAACACATTATGAACACATGAAAACATTATGAACATGAACACATTATGAACATGAACACATTATGAACACATTATGAACATGAACACATTATGAACATGAACACATTATGAACACATTATGAACACATGAAAACATTATGAACATGAACACATTATGAACATGAACACATTATGAACATGAACATGAACACATTATGAACATGAACACATTATGAACACATTATGAACACATGAAAACATTATGAACATGAACACATTATGAACATGAACACATTATGAACATGAACACATTATGAACACATTATGAACACATGAAAACATTATGAACATGAACACATTATGAACATGAACACATTATGAACATGAACACATTATGAACACATGAACACATTATGAACATGAACACATTATGAACATGAACACATTATGAACACATTATGAACACATGAAAACATTATGAACATGAACACATTATGAACACATCATGAACACATGAACACATTATGAACATGAACACATTATGAACACATGAACACATTATGAACATGAACACATCATGAACACATTATGAACACATGAACACATTATGAACATGAACACATTATGAACACATCATGAACACATGAACACATTATGAACACATTATGAACATGAACACATCATGAACACATTATGAACACATGAACACATTATGAACATGAACATGAACACATTATGAACATGAACACATTATGAACACATGAACACATTATGAACATGAACACATCATGAACACATTATGAACACATGAATGTTCTAGTCTGACCATTTTCATCCGTTCTTCTCTTTTACAGCATTTCCAAGATGGCCGCCGTGCGCAACAGCACATTGAGAGCTCATGGAAACAACTGGAGTCTGTGAGTGGCCTCTGACCCCGCCCCCTCTGACCCCGCCCCATCTGACCCCGCCCCTCCGACCCCGCCCCCTCTGACCCCCCCTTACTCCGCTCCTCCTAATCCACCCATCTGACTCCGCCCCATGGCTCTGTCCCCCTGACTCCGCCCCCAACCCACCTGACTCCGCCCATCCGACTCAGATCCCGCCCCATCTGACTCCGCCCCTCTGCCACCGCCCCTCTGACCCCATCCCTCTGACCCCATCCCTCTGACCCGCCCCCTCTGACCCCACCCCTCTGCCCCCATCCCTCTGACCCCACCCCTCTGACCCCACCCCTCTGACCCCACCCCTCTGCCCCCGCCCCCTCTGACCCCACCCCTCTGCCCCCATCCCTCTGACCCCATCCCTCTGACCCCATCCCTCTGACCCGCCCCCTCTGACCCCACCCCTCTGCCCCCATCCCTCTGACCCCACCCCTCTGACCCCATCCCTCTGACTCTGCTCCCTCTGCCCCCATCCCTCTGACCCCACCCCTCTGACCCCACCCCCCTAATCCACCCATCTGACTCCGCCCCATGGCTCTGTCCCCCTGACTCCGCCCCCAACCCACCTGACTCCGCCCATCCGACTCAGATCCCGCCCCATCTGACTCCGCCCCTCTGCCACCGCCCCTCTGACCCCACCCCTCTGCCCCCACCCCTCTGCCCCCACCCCTCTGCCCCCATCCCTCTGACCCCACCCCTCTGCCCCCACCCCTCTGCCCCCACCCCTCTGCCCCCGCCCCCTCTGACCCCACCCCTCTGCCCCCATCCCTCTGACCCCACCCCTCTGCCCCCATCCCTCTGACCCCATCCCTCTGACCCCACCCCTCTGACCCCATCCCTCTGACCCCACCCCTCTGACCCCACCCCTCTGACTCTGCTCCCTCTGACCCCATCCCTCTGGCCCCGCCCCCTCTGACCCCATCCCTCTGACCCCACCCCTCTGGCCCCGCCCCCTCTGACCCCACCCCTTTACTTGTTGTTTACCTGTTGTTTACTTGTTGGTTACCTGTTGTTGTTGTTTACTTGTTGTTTACCTGTTGTTTACTTGTTGGTTACCTGTTGTTGTTGTTTACTTGTTGTTTACCTGTTGTTTACTTGTTGTTTACTTGTTGTTTACTTGTTGTTTACATGTTGTTTACCTGTTGTTGTTGTTTACTTGTTGTTTACCTGTTGGTTACTTGTTGGTTACTTGTTGTTAACCTGTTGTTTACCTGTTGTTTACTTGTTGTTTACCTGTTGTTGTTGTTTACTTGTTGTTTACCTGTTTACTTGTTGTTTACTTGTTGTTTACCTGTTGTTTACTTGTTGGTTACCTGTTGTTGTTGTTTACTTGTTGTTTACCTGTTGTTTACTTGTTGGTTACTTGTTGTTGTTTACTTGTTGTTTACCTGTTGTTTACTTGTTGTTTACTTGTTGGTTACTTGTTGTTTACCTGTTGTTTACTTGTTGGTTACCTGTTGTTGTTGTTTACCTGTTGTTTACCTGTTGTTTACTTGTTGGTTACCTGTTGTTGTTGTTTACTTGTTGTTTACCTGTTGTTTACTTGTTGGTTACCTGTTGTTGTTGTTTACCTGTTGTTTACCTGTTGTTTACTTGTTGGTTACCTGTTGTTGTTGTTTACTTGTTGTTAACCTGTTGTTTACATGTTGTTTACCTGTTGTTGTCTACCTGTTGTTTACTTGTTGGTTACCTGTTGTTGTTGTTTACCTGTTGTTTACCTGTTGTTTACTTGTTGGTTACCTGTTGTTGTTGTTTACTTGTTGTTTACCTGTTGTTTACTTGTTGGTTACTTGTTTACCTGTTGTTTACATGTTGTTTACCTGTTGTTTACTTGTTGGTTACTTGTTGTTTACCTGTTGTTTACTTGTTGGTTACTTGTTGTTTACCTGTTGTTTACTTGTTGTTTACCTGTTGTTTACTTGTTGGTTACTTGTTGTTTACCTGTTGTTTACCTGTTGTTGTTGTTTACTTGTTGGTTACCTGTTGTTTACCTGTTGTTGTCTACCTGTTGTTTATTGTTGGTTACCTGTTGTTGTTGTTTACTTGTTGGTTACCTGTTGTTTACCTGTTGTTTACTTGTTGTCGTCCAGAGCAAACGGCGGTTCGAGCGCGACTGTAAGGAGGCGGAGCGAGCGCAACAAGTGTCCGACAGAATCGACCTGGAAAACAAGACGGACGGAGAAAAGGTGGAGACGTCAATATTTATTATTGTTGTTGTTGTTGTTGTTGTTGTTGTTGTTATTATGACAGTAAATACTCAAATACGCTCACAGAGAGAAGGTGGAGACATAAACAAACATAATTATTATTGTTATTATTATAATAAACATAATTATGACACAAACACAAACAAACACAAACAAACACAAACAAACATAAAGCAGTCGACTGCTGTCGTCATGACAACAGCTAAAGTCTAAAGTTACAGTTTAAATGTTAAATTATATTTATTTATTTATTTATTTCTGTTTCTGTCTCAGCGCTGCTCCATGAAGGTGAGTTACTGTTATTATTGTTATTATTTATTATTATTGTTATTATTTATTATTATTAATGTTTTTATATTCACGTGTTTTTATATTCACGTGTTTTTATATTCACGTGTTTTTATATTTACGTGTTTTTATATTCACGTGTTTTTATATTTACGTGTTTTTATATTCACGTGTTTTTATATTCACGTGTTTTTATATTTACGTGTTTTTATATTTACGTGTTTTTATATTTACGTGTTTTTATATTTACGTGTTTTTATATTTACGCGTTTTTATATTCACGTGTTTTTATATTTACGTGTTTTTATATTTACGTGTTTTTATATTCACGTGTTTTTATATTTACGTGTTTTTATATTCACGTGTTTTTATATTTACGTGTTTTTATATTTACGTGTTTTTATATTTACGTGTTTTTATATTTACGTGTTTTTATATTTACGTGTTTTTATATTCACGTGTTTTTATATTTACGTGTTTTTATATTTACGTGTTTTTATATTTACGTGTTTTTATATTTACGTGTTTTTATATTTACGTGTTTTTATATTTACGTGTTTTTATATTCACGTGTTTTTATATTTACGTGTTTTTATATTCACGTGTTTTTATATTCACGTGTTTTTATATTCACGTGTTTTTATATTCACGTGTTTTTATATTTACGTGTTTTTATATTCACGTGTTTTTATATTTACGTGTTTTTATATTTACGTGTTTTTATATTTACGTGTTTTTATATTCACGTGTTTTTATATTTACGTGTTTTTATATTTACGTGTTTTTATATTTACGTGTTTTTATATTTACGTGTTTTTATATTTACGTGTTTTTATATTTACGTGTTTTTATATTCACGTGTTTTTATATTTACGTGTTTTTATATTTACGTGTTTTTATATTTACGTGTTTTTATATTTACGTGTTTTTATATTCACGTGTTTTTATATTTACGTGTTTTTATATTCACGTGTTTTTATATTTACGTGTTTTTATATTCACGTGTTTTTATATTTACGTGTTTTTATATTCACGTGTTTTTATATTCACGTGTTTTTATATTTACGTGTTTTTATATTCACGTGTTTTCGTGCGTTTCGGTTTCAGGTTCGTCAAACGGCTCAACAGAAAAAACAAGCTGCTGAAGAATCCAGGAAAGATTACGTGACCAGTTTAAACCGGTTCAACCAGGACCAGAACCAGCACTACCACACCCTGGTACCAGTCATTTACCAGGTAAACCGGCACTACCACACCCTGGTACCAGTCATTTACCAGGTAAACCAGCACTACCACACCCTGGTACCAGTCATTTACCAGGTAAACCAGCACTACCACACCCTGGTACCAGTCATTTACCAGGTAAACCGGCACTACCACACCCTGGTACCAGTCATTTACCAGGTAAACCGGCACTACCACACCCTGGTACCAGTCATTTACCAGGTAAACCAGCACTACCACACCCTGGTACCAGTCATTTACCAGGTAAACCGGCACTACCACACCCTGGTACCAGTCATTTACCAGGTAAACCGGCACTACCACACCCTGGTACCAGTCATTTACCAGGTAAACCGGCACTACCACACCCTGGTACCAGTCATTTACCAGGTAAACCGGCACTACCACACCCTGGTACCAGTCATTTACCAGGTAAACCAGCACTACCACACTCTGGTACCAGTCATTTACCAGGTAAACCGGCACTACCACACCCTGGTACCAGTCATTTACCAGGTAAACCGGCACTACCACACCCTGGTACCAGTCATTTACCAGGTAAACCGGCACTACCACACCCTGGTACCAGTCATTTACCAGGTAAACCGGCACTACCACACCCTGGTACCAGTCATTTACCAGGTAAACCAGCACTACCACACCCTGGTACCAGTCATTTACCAGGTAAACCAGCACTACCACACCCTGGTACCAGTCATTTACCAGGTAAACCAGCACTAGCACACCCTGGTACCAGTCATTTACCAGGTAAACCAGCACTACCACACCCTGGTACCAGTCATTTACCAGGTAAACCAGCACTACCACACCCTGGTACCAGTCATTTACCAGGTAAACCAGCACTACCACACCCTGGTACCAGTCATTTACCAGGTAAACCAGCACTAGCACACCCTGGTACCAGTCATTTACCAGGTAAACCAGCACTACCACACCCTGGTACCAGTCATTTACCAGGTAAACCAGCACTACCACACCCTGGTACCAGTCATTTACCAGGTAAACCAGCACTAGCACACCCTGGTACCAGTCATTTACCAGGTAAACCGGCACTACCACACCCTGGTACCAGTCATTTACCAGGTAAACCGGCACTACCACACCCTGGTACCAGTCATTTACCAGGTAAACCGGCACTACCACACCCTGGTACCAGTCATTTACCAGGTAAACCAGCACTACCACACCCTGGTACCAGTCATTTACCAGGTAAACCGGCACTACCACACCCTGGTACCAGTCATTTACCAGGTAAACCAGCACTACCACACCCTGGTACCAGTCATTTACCAGGTAAACCAGCACTACCACACCCTGGTACCAGTCATTTACCAGGTAAACCAGCACTACCACACTCTGGTACCAGTCATTTACCAGGTAAACCAGCACTACCACACCCTGGTACCAGTCATTTACCAGGTAAACCAGCACTACCACACCCTGGTACCAGTCATTTACCAGGTAAACCAGCACTACCACACCCTGGTACCAGTCATTTACCAGGTAAACCAGCACTACCACACCCTGGTACCAGTCATTTACCAGGTAAACCAGCACTACCACACCCTGGTACCAGTCATTTACCAGGTAAACCGGCACTACCACACCCTGGTACCAGTCATTTACCAGGTAAACCGGCACTACCACACCCTGGTACCAGTCAATTACCAGGTAAACCGGCACTACCACACCCTGGTACCAGTCATTTACCAGGTAAACCGGCACTACCACACCCTGGTACCAGTCATTTACCAGGTAAACCAGCACTACCACACCCTGGTACCAGTCATTTACCAGGTAAACCAGCACTACCACACCCTGGTACCAGTCATTTACCAGGTAAACCAGCACTACCACACCCTGGTACCAGTCATTTACCAGGTAAACCAGCACTACCACA
>NW_028154825.1:2500-57500 GCF_963691815.1 Echiichthys vipera | reverse complement strand
AAGGTGGAGCAGAAGCTAAGGACAGCTACAGGAGAAAGGTGGAGCAGAAGCTGAGGACAGCTACAGGAGAAAGGTGGAGCAGAAGCTGAGGACAGCTACAGGAGAAAGGTGGAGCAGAAGCTAAGGACAGCTACAGGAGAAAGGTGGAGCAGAAGCTGAGGACAGCTACAGGAGAAAGGTGGAGCAGAAGCTAAGGACAGCTACAGGAGGAAGGTGGAGCAGAGGCTGAGAACAGCTACAGGAGAAAGGTGGAGCAGAAGCTGAGGACAGCTACAGGAGAAAGATGGAGCAGAAGCTGAGGACAGCTACAGGAGAAAGGTGGAGCAGAAGCTGAGGACAGCTACAGGAGGAAGGTGGAGCAGAAGCTAAGGACAGCTACAGGAGAAAGGTGGAGCAGAAGCTGAGGACAGCTACAGGAGAAAGGTGGAGCAGAAGCTGAGGACAGCTACAGGAGAAAGGTGGAGCAGAAGCTAAGGACAGCTACAGGAGAAAGGTGGAGCAGAAGCTGAGGACAGCTACAGGAGAAAGGTGGAGCAGAAGCTAAGGACAGCTACAGGAGGAAGGTGGAGCAGAGGCTGAGAACAGCTACAGGAGAAAGGTGGAGCAGAAGCTAAAGACAGCTACAGGAGGAAGGTGGAGCAGAGGCTGAGAACAGCTACAGGAGAAAGGTGGAGCAGAAGCTGAGGACAGCTACAGGAGAAAGGTGGAGCAGAAGCTAAGGACAGCTACAGGAGAAAGGTGGAGCAGAAGCTGAGGACAGCTACAGGAGGAAGGTGGAGCAGAAGCTGAGGACAGCTACAGGAGAAAGGTGGAGCAGAAGCTAAGGACAGCTACAGGAGGAAGGTGGAGCAGAGGCTGAGAACAGCTACAGGAGAAAGATGGAGCAGAAGCTGAGGACAGCTACAGGAGGAAGGTGGAGCAGAGGCTGAGGACAGCTACAGGAGAAAGGTGGAGCAGAAGCCGAGGACAGCTACAGGAGACGCCACCTTAAGACAATCCCCGCCTCACATCACCACCGACCAGGTCAGGGGAAAATCCGGCCCATGATTTAGGTTTGGCTGTGACTGACGAGGGAAGGATCTAGATGTGATACATTTGCAGAATGAGTTGCTTTTTTTTTGCGTAGCCTCGAGACTCGAGCTGAGGAAGCTCCTCGGGCCCAGACTTCTCCTGGAAGTAGCCCTGAGTACAGTTCGTCCTGGAGTCTGAGCCCAGCACGTATCAGCTGGAGCTCGCTGTATTCTGTACACATGTCACTGAACGTGCTGTTCCACTGTTGTCACGCTGTTGAGACAGAGGAGGATTCTGTCGTCCAGGTGGCGCTGGTGCAAGATCCGTCTTAGGTGATTTGGCCAGAACTGGACTTAGAGCGAGTGATGAGAGAGGGGTCAGTGGGGGAGGACGCAGTGAGTCATTTGAGGGACGGAGTCTAGGAATCGGCCGGGGTGTGGATCTGGTCCGAGCAGCGACCAGCTGTTTCATGTGGTCATTGAACTCCAAGAGACGGGCGGAGGGAGGCAGGGTGGCTGTAGTGAAGGGGGGCTGGATGGGGTTTTGGGTGGGGGGTGTGCAGGTTTGTCCTTAAAGTGGGAGTTGGGGACTCTTTTCTCCTCGCTGATGTCGTGATGTCGCGCTCAAAGCTCTGGGCTGAGGCTTCGTACGGGAACACGTCAGGCAGAGGGGACAGATGAGTGCTTCCTGATTCCCATCCTGTTCATTTAAGAGTGATGTAAAAAGAGCTGAGGGGACGGCACACGCAGTGCACACGCAGTGCACACGCAGTGCACACGCAGTGCACACGCAGTGCACACGCAGTGCACACGCAGCTGAAGGCCACTGACGGACCCCTCAGTGTTCAGACAGCTGACTGTGTTTAGCAGATCAATAAAGTCTCGCTTCAGTACTTCGGACTTTCACAGCTTTGTTCAGTATAATGCGTCTTCCTTCATGTCAGATCCACGTCCTCGGGTAAACAAAGACCTTCAGTGTTCTTACTGCAACAGCGTCTCTTATCCTTTACAGCAGAGTCAGCCACAGTCAGAGCTCCAGGCCCAGGCACTAGCTCCCTCTGTGGCCACAGTCAGAGCTCCAGGCCCAGGCACTAGCTTCCTCTGTGGCCACAGTCAGAGCTCCAGGCCCAGGCACTAGCTCCCTCTGTGGCCACAGTCAGAGCTCCAGGCACTAGCTTCCTCTGTGGCCACAGTCAGAGCTCCAGGCCCAGGCACTAGCTCCCTCTGTGGCCACAGTCAGAGCTCCAGGCCCAGGCACTAGCTCCCTCTGTGGCCACAGTCAGAGCTCCAGGCCCAGGCACTAGCTTCCTCTGTGGCCACAGTCAGAGCTCCAGGCCCAGGCACTAGCTCCCTCTGTGGCCACAGTCAGAGCTCCAGGCCCAGGCACTAGCTCCCTCTGTGGCCACAGTCAGAGCTCCAGGCACTAGCTCCCTCTGTGGCCACAGTAGGAGCTTCAGGCCCAGGTACTAGCTCCCTCTGTGGCCACAGTCAGAGCTTCAGGCCCAGGCACTAGCTCCCTCTGTAGCCACAGTCAGAGCTCCAGGCCCAGGCACTAGCTCCCTCTGTGGCCACAGTCAGAGCTTCAGGCCCAGGTACTAGCTCCCTCTGTGGCCACAGTCAGAGCTTCAGGCCCAGGCACTAGCTCCCTCTGTGGCCACAGTCAGAGCTCCAGGCCCAGGTACTAGCTCCCTCTGTGGCCACAGTCAGAGCTCCAGGCCCAGGCACTAGCTTCCTCTGTGGCCACAGTCAGAGCTTCAGGCCCAGGCACTAGCTCCCTCTGTGGCCACAGTCAGAGCTCCAGGCACTAGCTCCCTCTGTGGCCACAGTCAGAGCTTCAGGCCCAGGCACTAGCTCCCTCTGTGGCCACAGTCAGAGCTCCAGGCCCAGGCACTAGCTCCCTCTGTGGCCACAGTCAGAGCTCCAGGCACTAGCTCCCTCTGTGGCCACAGTCAGAGCTCCAGGCCCAGGCACTAGCTCCCTCTGTGGCCACAGTCAGAGCTCCAGGCCCAGGTACTAGCTCCCTCTGTGGCCACAGTCAGAGCTCCAGGCCCAGGCACTAGCTCCCTCTGTGGCCACAGTCAGAGCTCCAGGCCCAGGCACTAGCTCCCTCTGTGGCCACAGTCAGAGCTCCAGGCCCAGGCACTAGCTCCCTCTGTGGCCACAGTCAGAGCTCCAGGCCCAGGTACTAGCTCCCTCTGTGGCCACAGTGAGAGCTCCAGGCCCAGGCACTAGCTCCCTCTGTAGCCACAGTCAGAGCTCCAGGCCCAGGCACTAGCTCCCTCTGTGGCCACAGTCAGAGCTTCAGGCACTAGCTCCCTCTGTGGCCACAGTCAGAGCTTCAGACACTAGCTCCCTCTGTGGCCACAGTCAGAGCTCCAGGCCCAGGCACTAGCTCCCTCTGTGGCCACAGTCAGAGCTCCAGGCCCAGGCACTAGCTCCCTCTGTGGCCACAGTCAGAGCTTCAGGCACTAGCTTCCCCTGTAGCCACAGTCAGAGCTTCAGGCACTAGCGTCCTCAGTTCCTTTTTGCTCTTACTTCAGTGTGAGAAGATGAAACATGATCCAGGTCGTCAGACGGGGATCCAGGATCCTGCAGCAGTGGAGCAAATCTGTTCCCCAGTTGTGCACATTGTTGTAGAGGAGGTCTGTTGTCATCCCTCCCTGTGGCAGCTGCCTGGGGCTCTGTCCTGCTCGGTACGAGAGCTCGCATCAGAGATCTCACTGCACTGGACTCCGCCTGTTAGTTCCCCAGGTGGGATTTACTCTTCGGCTCAGCACCAAGAAGCAGCCAGCGAGATTTGTTACCTCGTACACAGTCCTCCTGTTTCTTTGTATGCTAACTAGCATGTGTTAGCATACCACTGTTTTAGAGCCATGGTCAAGTTCTATCGTTCCCTCATTGCCCATTCACTGTCTCTCTCTCACCTGTCTGTCTCTCACCTGTCTGTCTCTCACCTGTCTCTCTCTCACCTGTCTGTCTCTCACCTGTCTCTCTCTCACTTGTCTGTCCCTCACCTGTCTGTCTCTCACCTGTCTCTCTCTCACCTGTCTGTCTCTCACCTGTCTGTCTCTCCCCTGTCTGTCTCTCACCTGTCTGTCTCTCACCTGTCTCTCTCTCACTTGTCTGTCCCTCACCTGTCTGTCTCTCACCTGTCTCTCTCTCACCTGTCTGTCTCTCACCTGTCTGTCTCTCCCCTGTCTGTCTCTCACCTGTCTGTCTCTCACCTGTCTCTCTCTCACTTGTCTGTCCCTCACCTGTCTGTCTCTCACCTGTCTCTCTCACCTGTCTGTCTCTCACCTGTCTGTCTCTCACCTGTCTGTCTCTCACCTGTCTGTCTCTCACCTGTCTCAGGTCAGAATGAAGGAACTCTGTCGATGGTGGAGGGGGAACTACTTTCTGTGGTGGAAGAGGACAAAGGTGACGGTTGGACCAGAGTACGGAGGAACCTGGAGGAGGAAGGATACGTGCCCACCTCCTACATCAAAGTCTTCCTGGACAGCGGCGCCAAAGGTGCTATGACTTACATATGACCTTCACACGACCGTTTCACACTGTGACCTTTAGACCCTGAATGTTCCCACAGCCTCCCTGTGTCTCAGAGACGTCCGTGTCCGTGTCCGCGTCCGTGTCCGTGTCCGTGTCCGTGTCCGTGTCCGCGTCCGTGTCCTCAGTGTCACAGTGACGAGACGATCTGAAGGCAGGGAGACGCCGCGGCCGCGTCTAACACTTGTTAATGAAGGTCAACGGTGTCATTGCTTCACGTCTCCTCAGTGTCAGTTAACTCTTTATACGAGCAGGTGGAGGTCGTCTGTGCTCATCGTTCAAACAGAACACGGGAAGAGTGACGCTAGTTAGCACGTTAGCACGTTAGCAGCACAAACTCTGTTTAAACTCCTCCAGGGTCTTTGTCTGCACTTTAATCCTCCGTAACCATGGAGACAGTTTTTATTAAGGTAGAAATCAGGAGAGATGCTAACAGCCGGACGTGGCTAACAGTGGTTAGCTCGGGGCAGCACGGTGAAGGCATTCAAAGGTCTTTTTTAACCACTAATGCTGCTGAAAATAACAGCAGGATTTAACACACTTTATTTTGTCTTCCCGGGAAATCTCTGAAGTTCCTGAATGAATCACGATCACGCACAAACGACCGTGACGTCAGCAACAAACACCGTCAACAACTCCCCACGGACCGGCTCTCAGTAAAGTCCTTCCTGTTCCTGTTCCTGTCTCAGTAAAGTCCTCCTGTTCCTGTTCCTGTTCCTGTCTCAGTAAAGTCCTTCCTGTTCCTGTTCCTGTTCTGTCTCAGTGACAGTACTTCCTGTTCCTGTTCCTGTTCTGTCTCAGTGACCGTACTTCCTGTTCCTGTTGTGTCTCAGTGACCGTACTTCCTGTTCCTGTTGTGTCTCAGTGACCGTACTTCCTGTTCCTGTTGTGTCTCAGTGACAGTACTTCCTGTTCCTGTTCCTGTTCCTGTTGTGTCTCAGTGACCGTACTTCCTGTTCCTGTTGTGTCTCAGTGACCGTACTTCCTGTTCCTGTTGTGTCTCAGTGACAGTACTTCCTGTTCCTGTTCCTGTTCCTGTTGTGTCTCAGTGACCGTACTTCCTGTTCTGGTCCGTGTTGCGTTCTGGAACCGTCGTCCTGATCTGATCGTTCCTGGTCGGTCGTCTCCTCTCAGCGAGCACGGAGTCGGAGTCGAACCAGGAATAATTTAGAGATACAAAAGAACGATTTTATGATCTAAAGTGCCAAACTCTATTATTATAATTATCATTATTATTAATATTATTATTATTATTATTATAATCGTGGTCGACGTCCCTCAGACGCCGTGTCCGTCTCTAACTCTCTGTCTCTCTGTATCTTTAGGCTTCGTGCAGAGTAGTCGTCTAGTCTAGCACAGTAATCGACCAATGAGGACGTCTCGCCACAGGAAGTGATGTAAACAGCTCTGACGAAGTCCTGTAGCAGCCCTCAGATATCTCGGCCAATCAGACGACAGACTGCTGGAGGTTCTGCTGCCAGATATTAGACGGGTCCGATCACACATCCGACTTTGGACGGAACTCGAACGAGAGCAGAACTGTTTCATTATTTCAGAGGAAATGGAGCTCAGCTGTGTGTCACCGAGAGCGTCAGCTCGCCACGGCGCCCGCCCGCCCGCCCGCCCGCCCGCCCTCCTCTCACTCTGAGGATCTGTTCAGACGTTAGACCGGTCCCGTCAATCACATTCAGCTTCAGTTTTCATGAGTCTCATTTGACGATCCTTCCTGTCGACCTCCGGTGATGTCACAGTGACGTCACAGGTCAGTGCACCGTGACATCACTTAATCACTGAAGAGTGTGTGTAAATATAAGCTGTAGCCCCGCCCCCTGTACACCTGCTGACATTAGCCAGGTTAACCCGTGTGTGTATTAGCCCCGCCCCCAGGCTAACCTGTGTGTATTAGCCCCTCCCCCAGGTTAACATGTGTGTATTAGCCCCGCCCCCAGGTTAACCTGTGTGTATTAGCCCCGCCCCCTGTACACCTGCTGACATTAGCCAGGTTAACCCGTGTGTGTATTAGCCCCGCCCCCAGGCTAACCTGTGTGTATTAGCCCCTCCCCCAGGTTAACCTGTGTGTATTAGCCCCGCCCCCAGGTTAACCTGTGTGTATTAGCCCCGCCCCCAGGCTAACCTGTGTATTAGCCCCTCCCCCAGGCTAACATGTGTGTATTAGCCCCGCCCCCAGGTTAACCTGTGTGTATTAGCCCCGCCCCCATGCTAACATGTGCGTAGTAACCCCGCCCCCATGCTCACCTGTGTGTATTAGCCACGCCCCCAGGCTCACCTGTGTGTATTAGCCCCGCCCCCAGGCTCACCTGTGTATTAGCCCCGCCCCCAGGCTCACCTGTGTATTAGCCCCACCCCCAGGTTCACCTGTGTATTAGCCCCGCCCCCAGGCTCACCTGTGTATTAGCCCCGCCCCCAGGTTCACCTGTGTATTAGCCCCGCCCCCAGGCTCACCTGTGTATTAGCCCCGCCCCCAGGCTCACCTGTGTATTAGCCCCGCCCCCAGGCTCACCTGTGTATTAGCCCCGCCCCCTGCCTGTTGATCATGTTATCGTGTGAAATGTGAGATGTGAGAATGCTGATCACACTCTTTTCCACTTCCTGTATGTTAAACTTTCAAAATAAAGTACACTGAATCAAACACTGTAAATGTGTGTAAACCGCTTTATTTAGAAACACTCAAGACAGGATGTTGCTACGTCAGCTAGCTAACATTCATCTGCATTAGCAGCGAGCTAACAGTAGCTAACATCATGGTCTGATCCTGAACCCCAGCACCGGGGTCTGATCCTGAACCCCAGCACCGGGGTCTGATCCTGGACCCCAGCACCGGGGGCTGATCCTGAACCCCAGCACTGGGGTCTGGTCCTGAACCCCAGCACCGGGGTCTGATCCTGAACCCCAGCACCGGGGTCTGATCCTGGACCCCAGCACCGGGGGCTGATCCTGAACCCCAGCACTGGGGTCTGGTCCTGAACCCCAGCACCGGGGTCTGATCCTGAACCCCAGCACCGGGGTTTGATCCTGGACCCCAGCACCGGGGTCTGATCCTGAACCCCAGCACCGGGGTCTGATCCTGAACCCCAGCACCGGGGTCTGATCCTGAACCCCAGCACCGGGGTCAGATCCTGAACCCCAGCCTTGGGGTCTGATCCTGAACCCCAGCACCGGGGTCTGATCCTGGACCGTTCCAGGACGGCGGCCGACCTCAGGGTTAGGGTTAGGGTTGAACTGGTGAACTTGGTGTGAACTGGTGCAAACTGGTGTAAACTGATGCAGACTGGTGTGAACTGGTGCAGACTGGTGTGAACTGGTGTAAACTGGTGCAAACTGGTGTAAACTGGTGTAAACTGGTGCAAACTGGTGCAGACTGGTGTGAACTGGTGCAGACTGGTGTGAACTGGTGCAAACTGATGTGAACTGGTGCAGACTGGTGCAGACTGGTGCAGACTGGTGTGAACTGGTGTAAACTGGTGCAGACTGGTGCAGACTGGTGTGAACTGGTGCAGACTGGTGCAGACTGGTGTAAACTGGTGCAGACTGGTGTGAACTGGTGCAGACTGGTGCAAACTGGTGTGAACTGGTGCAGACTGGTGCAGACTGGTGTGAACTGGTGCAGACTGGTGTGAACTGGTGTGAACTGGTGTAAACTGGTGTAAACTGGTGCAAACTGGTGTAAACTGGTGTAAACTGGTGCAAACTGGTGTAAACTGGTGTAAACTGGTGCAAACTGGTGCAGACTGGTGTGAACTGGTGCAGACTGGTGTGAACTGGTGCAAACTGATGTGAACTGGTGCAGACTGGTGCAGACTGGTGCAGACTGGTGTGAACTGGTGTGAACTGGTGCAGACTGGTGCAGACTGGTGTGAACTGGTGCAGACTGGTGCAAACTGGTGTGAACTGGTGCAGACTGGTGCAGACTGGTGTGAACTGGTGCAGACTGGTGTAAACTGGTGAAACTGGTGCAGACTGGTGCAAACTGGTGTGAACTGGTGCAAACTGGTGCAGGCTGGTGTGAACTGGTGCAGACTGGTGCAGACTGGTGCAAACTGGTGTAAACTGGTGCAAACTGGTGCAGACTGGTTTAAACTGGTGCAAACTGATGTGAACTGGTGCAGACTGGTGTGAACTGGTGTAAACTGGTGCAGACTGGTGCAGACTGGTGTAAACTGGTGTGAACTGGTGTGAACTGGTGCAGACTGGTGTGAACTGGTGCAGACTGGTGCAAACTGGTGCAGACTGGTTTAAACTGGTGTGAACTGGTGCAGACTGGTGTAAACTGGTGCAGACTGGTGCAGACTGGTGTAAACTGGTGCAAACTGGTGTGAACTGGTGCAGACTGGTGCAAACTGGTGTGAACTGGTGCAAACTGGTGCAGACTGGTGCAGACTGGTGTAAACTGGTGCAAACTGGTGTGAACTGGTGCAGACTGGTGCAAACTGGTGTGAACTGGTGCAAACTGGTGCAAACTGGTGTGAACTGGTGCAAACTGGTGCAGACTGGTGCAGACTGGTGTGAACTGGTGCAGACTGGTGCAAACTGGTGTGAACTGGTGCAGACTGGTGCAAACTGGTGTGAACTGGTGCAAACTGGTGCAGACTGGTGCAGACTGGTGTGAACTGGTGCAGACTGGTGTAAACTGGTGCAGACTGGTGTAAACTGGTGCAGACTGGTGTGAACTGGTGTAAACTGGTGCAGACTGGTGCAGACTGGTGTGAACTGGTGCAGACTGGTGTAAACTGGTGCAGACTGGTGTAAACTGGTGCAGACTGGTGTGAACTGGTGCAGACTGGTGCAAACTGGTGTGAACTGGTGCAGACTGGTGCAAACTGGTGTGAACTGGTGCAGACTGGTGTGAACTGGTGCAGACTGGTGCAGACTGGTGCAGACTGCCGTTCACTCAGGGATGCGATCACATCCACAGCTGTCCGTGTACTCGTCTGATTGGAATATACGATATATTTATATTTGCACCATGAAAACAGCCCTGTCCAGGACCCGTCCCCTCATGGTGGTTCAGGTCTGAGTCCCTGTGACCCTGAGGGCTGTGGTCTGGACCCGTCCCCTCATGGTGGTTCAGGTCTGAGTCCCTGTGACCCTGAGGGCTGTGGTCTGGACCCGTCCCCTCATGGTGGTTCAGGTCTGAGTCCCTGTGACCCTGAGGGCTGTGGTCTGGACCCGTCCCCTCATGGTGGTTCAGGTCTGAGTCCCTGTGACCCTGAGGGCTGTGGTCTGGACCCGTCCCCTCATGGTGGTTCAGGTCTGAGTCCCTGTGACCCTGAGGGCTGTGGTCTGGACCCGTCCCCTCATGGTGGTTCAGGTCTGAGTCCCTGTGAACCTGAGGGCTGTGGTCTGGACCCGTCCCCTCATGGTGGTTCAGGTCTGAGTCCCTGTGAACCTGAGGGCTGTGGTCTGGACCCGTCCCCTCATGGTGGTTCAGGTCTGAGTCCCTGTGACCCTGAGGGCTGTGGTCTGGACCCGTCCCCTCATGGTGGTTCAGGTCTGAGTCCCTGTGACCCTGAGGGCTGTGGTCTGGACCCGTCCCCTCATGGTGGTTCAGGTCTGAGTCCCTGTGACCCTGAGGGCTGTGGTCTGGACCCTGGTGCTCCTGGTCTCCCATGGCAGAGTGGTCTCAGGCGAGGGGCCAGACTAAGAACGCCTCACAAAGACTCTACGGACAAACCAGGAAGAGGAGGAGAGATCCTGCCCTGACAAAGCCCGGGGCCCCCGTCTGGAGCCAGGCCCAGACGGAGTGCTCGCCGGTGAGTGCCTGGTGACCTTGTTTGCCACGGAGCCCGAAGAAGTGACCTGGCACCTCCCCCCTCTCCATCCGGGGGGACCGCTGGGGTCGGGTGCACTGCTGCACGGGGGCAGTGAAGGTGAGGGTCCTGGAGGGTCCAGACCCGGGCAGCAGAGGCTCTGGGGACGTGGAGCGTCTCCTCTCTGTGGAGGTGGAGCTCCCAGTTAGATCTGGCGGGGCTCACCTCCACACACAGTCTGGATCTGGACCCGTGCTCCTGGATAGGGGCTGGACCCTGGTCTTCTCTGGAGGGGCCCAGGGTGTGGGGAGACTCTCAAACCCCCGGCTGAGCGCCGCGGTGTTGGAGTTCACCCCGGTGGACGAGTGTATGTGGTTCCAGAGCACCCTAGGCCAAAGGTCCAGGATCCAGTTTGTGATGGTCTCATCTGATCTGAACCCCAGCGTCTGGTGTTAGACTTATGTGCTGGTCCTGGATCCTCTTTAACAAACACCATGTTGGAACAGAAGGAGGCTCAGAAGTGGACCTGGTTCCAGAGCACACTAGGCCAAAGGTCCAGGATCCAGTCTGTGATGGTCTCATCTGATCTGAGGCCGGATGTTTTGGACACTCGGGTGAAGAGAGGGGGCAGAGCTGTCAGCTGATCACCATCTGGGGATGAGTGGGTCAGAGGACGGGGAAGGTTCTGGACAGACCGGGTAAACCCAGACCAGTAGTGCGGGTGAACTGGGACCGTCTGGAGGAGGCCCCTGTCCCAGAGACCTTCACCTCACACCTCCGGAGGAGCTTTTCTGGCGTCCCTGTGGAGGTTGGGCATCGAACCGGAGCGGGCGATGTTCAAAGCTTCCACTGCTGAAGCTGCAGCGGTGAGCTGTGGCCTCAAGGTCTCAGGTGCCTCAAGGGGCGGGGACCCTGGAGCACCGTGGTGGACCCCGGGGGTCAGGGGTCTCCCTGAAGAAGGAGGCCTTCAGGATCTGGTCTCCCAGAAGACTCCGGAGGTGGTTCTGAGGTCCCCACAGGTCTGAAGGGCTGCAGCCTCTGCTGGGTCAGAGGCAAAGCAGCGGGTGTGGGAGGAGTTCACACAAGTCCTGGAGAAGGACTTTGGGGGGCACCGAGGTGCTTCTGGACCACCATTCAGCACCTCAGGAGGGGGACACGGGGAACCGTCCAAGCTGTTCACAGTAAGGACGGGACGCTGGTGCCCTCAGCTGATGAGGTCATGGGGCGGTGGAAGGACTCTGAGGAAGTCCTGAATGGGCCCAACACGCCCTCTTTTGTAGAGGCAGAGCTGGAGGCTGATGGGGATCATCGTCAACATCTCTGACAGAAGTCACTGAGGAAGGAAACAAGTCCACAGAGGCAAAGCCCCAGGATCCATGAGCTGCATCCACACATGCTGAAAGCTCTGGGTCTGGAGGGGCCGTCCTGGTCCTGGTCCTGGTCCTGGTCCTGGTCCTGGTCCACACGTCTCTGACACACTGGTGGAAGTCTGGGACAGAGCCGAGGGAGTGGCAGACCGGGGTGGTGGTTCCTGTTCAGAAAGGGGGACCAGAGGGTGTGAGCCAGTTCCAGGGGGATCACACTCCTCAGCCTCCCTGGTGAAGTCGACTCCAAGGTGCTGGAAAGGAGGTTGGTCCTGTAGAACCTCAGACTGAAGAGGAACCAGGTGGATCCAGTCCTGGACCTGGACCAGGACCAGCTCTGCACTCTCCAGGATCCTGGAGGGGGTCTGGGAGTGGGCCCATCCAGGGGGTCACTTCTGAGGGGGTCCAGTCTCTGTACCCCCAAAGAGAGAGCTGGGTCCGGATCTCCGTTCCTGCTCTTCCTCCTCCCTCCCTCCTCTCTCTCCGTTCCTGCTCTTCCTCTTCCCTCCCTCCTCTCTCCCCGTTCCTGCTCTTCCTCTTCCCTCCCTCCTCTCTCTCCCCGTTCCTGCTCTTCTCCGACCGCGGGGCTGAGAGTTCTCCGACCGCGGGGCTGAGAGTTCTCCGACCGCGGGGCTGAGAGTTCTCCGACCGCGGGGCTGAGAGTTCTCCGACCGTCCTTTCATCCATCAAGCTTTAAGATCTTGTTTCCACTCAACCTATTTTTGGCATCAGAGAAGAAGAACGAGAGAGAGGAGGGAGGGAGGAGGAAGAGCAGGAACGGAGAGAGAGGAGGGAGGGAAGAGGAAGAGCAGGAACAGAGAGAGAGGAGGGAGGGAAGAGGAAGAGCAGGAACAGAGAGAGAGGAGGGAGGGAAGAGGAAGAGCAGGAACGGAGAGAGAGGAGGGAGGGAGGAGGAAGAGCAGGAACAGAGAGAGAGGAGGGAGGGAGGAGGAAGAGCAGGAACGGAGAGAGAGGAGGGAGGGAGGAGGAAGAGCAGGAACAGAGAGAGAGGAGGGAGGGAGGAGGAAGAGCACGAACGGAGAGAGAGGAGGGAGGGAGGAGGAAGAGCAGGAACAGAGAGAGAGGAGGGAGGGAAGAGGAAGAGCAAGAACGGAGAGAGAGGAGGGAGGGAAGAGGAAGAGCAGGAACGGAGAGAGAGAGGAGGGAGGGAAGAGGAAGAGCAGGAACGGAGAGAGAGAGGAGGGAGGGAAGAGGAAGAGCAGGAACAGAGAGAGAGGAGGGAGGGAAGAGGAAGAGCAGGAACGGAGAGAGAGGAGGGAGGGAAGAGGAAGAGCAGGAACGGAGAGAGAGGAGGGAGGGAGGAGGAAGAGCAGGAACAGAGAGAGAGGAGGGAGGGAGGAGGAAGAGCAGGAACGGAGAGAGAGGAGGGAGGGAGGAGGAAGAGCACGAACGGAGAGAGAGGAGGGAGGGAAGAGGAAGAGCAGGAACGGAGAGAGAGGAGGGAGGGAAGAGGAAGAGCAGGAACGGAGAGAGAGGAGGGAGGGAAGAGGAAGAGCAGGAACGGAGAGAGAGGAGGGAGGGAAGAGGAAGAGCAGGAACAGAGAGAGAGGAGGGAGGGAGGAGGAAGAGCAGGAACGGAGAGAGGAGGGAGGGAAGAGGAAGAGCAGGAACGGAGAGAGAGGAGGGAGGGAAGAGGAAGAGCAGGAACGGAGAGAGAGGAGGGAGGGAAGAGGAAGAGCAGGAACGGAGAGAGAGGAGGGAGGGAGGAGGAAGAGCAGGAACGGAGAGAGAGGAGGGAGGGAAGAGGAAGAGCAAGAACGGAGAGAGAGGAGGGAGGGAAGAGGAAGAGCAGGAACGGAGAGAGAGGAGGGAGGGAAGAGGAAGAGCAGGAACGGAGAGAGAGGAGGGAGGGAGGAGGAAGAGCAGGAACAGAGAGAGAGGAGGGAGGGAAGAGGAAGAGCAGGAACAGAGAGAGAGGAGGGAGGGAGGAGGAAGAGCAGGAACGGAGAGAGAGGAGGGAGGGAGGAGGAAGAGCAGGAACGGAGAGAGAGGAGGGAGGGAAGAGGAAGAGCAGGAACAGAGAGAGAGGAGGGAGGGAGGAGGAAGAGCAGGAACGGAGAGAGAGGAGGGAGGGAGGAGGAAGAGCAGGAACGGAGAGAGAGGAGGGAGGGAAGAGGAAGAGCAAGAACGGAGAGAGAGGAGGGAGGGAGGAGGAAGAGCAGGAACGGAGAGAGAGGAGGGAGGGAGGAGGAAGAGCAGGAACGGAGAGAGAGGAGGGAGGGAGGAGGAAGAGCAGGAACGGAGAGAGAGAGGAGGGAGGGAAGAGGAAGAGCAGGAACAGGGAGAGAGGAGGGAGGGAGGAGGAAGAGCAGGAACAGAGAGAGAGGAGGGAGGGAAGAGGAAGAGCAGGAACGGAGAGAGAGAGGAGGGAGGGAAGAGGAAGAGCAGGAACAGGGAGAGAGGAGGGAGGGAAGAGGAAGAGCAGGAACAGGGAGAGAGGAGGGAGGGAAGAGGAAGAGCAGGAACGGAGAGAGAGAGGAGACAGATTCACAACCGATGAAACGATAACCAGGCTAACAGATAACCAGGCTAACAGACAGATAACCAGGCTAACAGACAGATAACCAGGCTAACAGACAGATAACCAGGCTAACAGATAACCAGGCTAACAGACAGATAACCAGGCTAACAGATAACCAGGCTAACAGACAGATAACCAGGCTAACAGATAACCAGGCTAACAGACAGATAACCAGGCTAACAGATAACCAGGCTAACAGATAACCAGGCTAACAGACAGATAACCAGGCTAACAGACGGATAACCAGGCTAACAGACAGATAACCAGGCTAACAGATAACCAGGCTAACAGATAACCAGGCTAACAGACAGATAACCAGGCTAACAGACAGATAACCAGGCTAACAGATAACCAGGCTAACAGATAACCAGGCTAACAGACGGATAACCAGGCTAACAGACAGATAACCAGGCTAACAGACAGATAACCAGGCTAACAGACAGATAACCAGGCTAACAGACAGATAACCAGGCTAACAGATAACCAGGCTAACAGATAACCAGGCTAACAGATAACCAGGCTAACAGACAGATAACCAGACTAACAGACAGATAACCAGGCTAACAGATAACCAGGCTAACAGATAACCAGGCTAACAGACAGATAACCAGGCTAACAGACAGATAACCAGGCTAACAGACAGATAACCAGGCTAACAGACAGATAACCAGGCTAACAGACAGATAACCAGGCTAACAGACAGATAACCAGGCTAACAGATAACCAGGCTAACAGACAGATAACCAGGCTAACAGATAACCAGGCTAACAGACAGATAACCAGGCTAACAGACAGATAACCAGGCTAACAGACAGATAACCAGGCTAACAGACAGATAACCAGGCTAACAGACAGATAACCAGGCTAACAGATAACCAGGCTAACAGACAGATAACCAGGCTAACAGATAACCAGGCTAACAGATAACCAGGCTAACAGACAGATAACCAGGCTAACAGACGGATAACCAGGCTAACAGACAGATAACCAGGCTAACAGATAACCAGGCTAACAGATAACCAGGCTAACAGATAACCAGGCTAACAGATAACCAGGTTCACAGATGGAGTCTGAAGAAAACAGCGTGTTCCTGCTGCTGTTGATCGGATCTTTCTTCACTCTGGTGAAAATCTGGTGTTTCTATTCTAACTCGTCTGTTTCACTTTAACTCTGCTGTCGTCTGTTTCACTGTGTTTCACTTTAACTCTGCTGTCGTCTGTTTCACTGTGTTTCACTTTAACTCTGCTGTCGTCTGTTTCACTGTGTTTCACTTTAACTCTGCTGTCGTCTGTTTCACTGTGTTTCACTTTAACTCTGCTGTCGTCTGTTTCACTGTGTTTCACTTTAACTCTGCTGTCGTCTGTTTCACTGTGTTTCACTTTAACTCTGCTGTCGTCTGTTTCACTTTAACTCTGCTGTCGCCTGTTTCACTAAGATCGGAGCACAGGTAAATATACCTGCCAAGCATTTCTGCACCTGCGACCGTGCCGAATAGGTCAGGTTGCCCTAGGACCCATGCCTTCCCCATGTCTGTGCTTTCTTCTGAGCCAGATCCAGAAGCTCCCTTGTTCCGCTCCTTTAGAGCCTTCATCAGTGTGGAGCCAGGGATCCAAAGAGTCCTCAGGAGTTCTGGGTGGAGGCACCGGTGAAGCCTCTGCACCCGACTTCCACTGGGAAAGTTCGAGGACTGACCTGGTGGAGCTGGACCCTGAGACCATGAGGACTGACCTGGTGGAGCTGGACCCTGGCACCATGAGGACTGACCTGGTGGAGCTGGACCCTGAGACCATGAGGACTGACCTGGTGGAGCTGGACCCTGAGACCATGAGGACTGACCTGGTGGAGCTGGACCCTGAGACCATGAGGACTGACCTGGTGGAGCTGGACCCTGAGACCATGAGGACTGACCTGGTGGAGCTGGACCCTGGCACCATGAGGACTGACCTGGTGGAGCTGGACCCTGGCACCATGAGGACTGACCTGGTGGAGCTGGACCCTGGCACCATGAGGACTGACCTGGTGGAGCTGGACCCTGAGACCATGAGGACTGACTTGGTGGAGCTGGACCCTGGCACCATGAGGACTGACCTGGTGGAGCTGGACCCTGGCACCATGAGGACTGACCTGGTGGAGCTGGACCCTGGCACCATGAGGACTGACCTGGTGGAGCTGGACCCTGGCACCATGAGGACTGACCTGGTGGAGCTGGACCCTGAGACCATGAGGACTGACCTGGTGGAGCTGGACCCTGGCACCATGAGGACTGACCTGGTGGAGCTGGACCCTGGCACCATGAGGACTGACCTGGTGGAGCTGGACCCTGGCACCATGAGGACTGACCTGGTGGAGCTGGACCCTGAGACCATGAGGACTGACCTGGTGGAGCTGGACCCTGGCACCATGAGGACTGACCTGGTGGAGCTGGACCCTGGCACCATGAGGACTGACCTGGTGGAGCTGGACCCTGGCACCATGAGGACTGACCTGGTGGAGCTGGACCCTGAGACCATGAGGACTGACCTGGTGGAGCTGGACCCTGAGACCATGAGGACTGACCTGGTGGAGCTGGACCCTGGCACCATGAGGACTGACCTGGTGGAGCTGGACCCTGAGACCATGAGGACTGACCTGGTGGAGCTGGACCCTGGCACCATGAGGACTGACCTGGTGGAGCTGGACCCTGGCACCATGAGGACTGACCTGGTGGAGCTGGACCCTGGCACCATGAGGACTGACCTGGTGGAGCTGGACCCTGGCACCATGAGGACCGACCTGGTGGAGCTGGACCCTAGCACCATGAGGACTGACCTGGTGGAGCTGGACCCTGGCACCATGAGGACTGACCTGGTGGAGCTGGACCCTGGCACCATGAGGACTGACCTGGTGGAGCTGGACCCTGGCACCATGAGGACTGACCTGGTGGAGCTGGACCCTGGCACCATGAGGACTGACCTGGTGGAGCTGGACCCTGGCACCATGAGGACTGACCTGGTGGAGCTGGACCCTGGCACCATGAGGACTGACCTGGTGGAGCTGGACCCTGGCACCATGAGGACTGACCTGGTGGAGCTGGACCCTGGCACCATGTCGGGGCGTAAGGATGTTGTCGTGATCTCTGGGGGAAAGTTAAGCTGGCAGTCAAGGTCCTGAAGCATCTTCCACTGGGCGCCCGGTGACAGGAGAGAGCGCACATCCCTGCCTGACTAACTGGACTGTATGTGGTGCTGGTCCTGGGCCGGCCTTGTTTGCCTCCAGTCTGCGTACCTCTAGGATCTCAGCTAGCTTACGCAGGACTCCATCATGGCGCCCCCCACACCGACCCTGCGTTAGAGCAGCCTTGCACCCAGAGAAACGTGCTGTAAGCTTTGGTTCTGATAAGTGCAGAGACATTTCCGAATGTACCTGTTGGCCTTTCGTCGTTGTGATGGTGTGATGGGCTGGTTGTGATGATGTGATGGTCTGGTTGTGATGGTGTGATGGGCTGGTTGTGATGGTGTGATGGGCTGGTTGTGATGGTGTGATGGGCTGGTTGTGATGGTGTGATGGGCTGGTTGTGATGGTGTGATGGGCTGGTTGTGATGGTGTGATGGGCTGGTTGTGAGGGTGTGATGGGCTGGTTGTGATGGTGTGATGGGCTGGTTGTGATGGGCTGGTTGCGATGGGCTGGTTGTGATGGGCTGGTTGTGATGGTGTGATGGGCTGGTTGTGATGGTGTGATGGGCTGGTTGTGATGGTGTGATGGGCTGGTTGTGATGGTGTGATGGGCTGGTTGTGATGGTGTGATGGGCTGGTTGTGATGGTGTGATGGGCTGGTTGTGATGGTGTGATGGGCTGGTTGTGATGGGCTGGTTGTGATGGTGTGATGGGCTGGTTGTGATGGTGTGATGGGCTGGTTGTGATGGGCTGGTTGTGATGGTGTGATGGGCTGGTTGTGATGGGCTGGTTGTGATGGTGTGATGGGCTGGTTGTGATGGTGTGATGGGCTGGTTGTGATGGTGTGATGGGCTGGTTGTGATGGTGTGATGGGCTGGTTGTGATGGTGTGATGGGCTGGTTGTGATGGTGTGATGGGCTGGTTGTGATGGTGTGATGGCTGGTGGACAAAGGAGCATGTGGAGACACTGAATGTCAGATCAGGCATCAGGTCTGTTCAGACGGAGACCCTCAGCACCAAGAAGAGGACTATGATCCCGCAAGAGCTGTAAATCGTCACTAAAGTGCAGGCCGTTGGCATCGCAGGCCGACGAGAGCCGGGTGTTGAGGCAGTCTGTTGAAATGTTCCCAGGACGTTGGACCAGACACATAAACGTGTACGTGACCCAGGATGTTCTTTATGTCTGAACCTACAGTAATGGTTCTGTAACCAAAGGCAACGAGTCCTGACCCCAAGTGAAGGACTTCAAGGACCTCGGGATCTGGTTCACGAGTGAGGGGACGATGGAGCAGCGGGGCCGGAGCTGCAGTCGCTCTACCCTCAGTCCTGGTTCCTACCCTCACCTGTGGTCCTGAAAGCTGGGTCAGGACCCACAGAACCAGGTCCAGGTCAGGACCCACAGAACCAGGTCCAGGTCAGGACCCAAAGAACCAGGTCCAGGTCAGGACCCACAGAACCAGGTCAGGACCCAAAGAACCAGGTCCAGGTCAGGACCCAAAGAACCAGGTCCAGGTCAGGACCCACAGAACCAGGTCCAGGTCAGGACCCAAAAAACCAGGTCCAGGTCAGGACCCAAAGAACCAGGTCCAGGTCAGGACTCACAGAACCAGGTCAGGACCCAAAGAACCAGGTCCAGGTCAGGACCCACAGAACCAGGCCAGGACCCACAGAACCAGGTCCAGGTCAGGACCCAAAGAACCAGGTCCAGGTCAGGACCCAAAGAACCAGGTCCAGGTCAGGACCCACAGAACCAGGTCCAGGTCAGGACCCAAAGAACCAGGTCCAGGTCAGGACCCAAAGAACCAGGTCAGGACCCAAAGAACCAGGTCCAGGTCAGGACCCATAGAACCAGGTCCAGGTCAGGACCCACAGAACCAGGTCCAGGTCAGGACCCAAAGAACCAGGTCCAGGTCAGGACCCAAAGAACCAGGTCCAGGTCCAAGCGTCTGAAATGTGTTTCCTCAGGAGGGGGTCTGGAGCTGCTGCCCCTGAGACCTGATCCAGGACCAGAGGCTGGAGCTGGTCCCCTGAGACCCGATCCAGGACCAGAGTCTGGAGCTGGTCCCCTGAGACCTGATCCAGGACCAGAGTCTGGAGCTGGTCCCCTGAGACCCGATCCAGGACCAGAGTCTGGAGCTGGTCCCCTGAGACCTGATCCAGGACCAGTCTGGGTATTATATGTATTATATATTTAATGTTATCTGCATGTGTGAACGTCCTGTCACACAGGTGGGTCCTTCTGCCCCCGAGGACGTCTGGCAGGTTTACAGCTCGGCTCAGGACTCTGACGGTCGTTGTGTTTGTACGGTCGTCGCTCCGCAGCAGACGGTTTGTTCCAGAGACGCTCGCACGAGGCAGCTCCGGCAGCTGCTGGAGAAGGTACTGACACTACTGACACCACTGACACTACTACTGACACTACTACTGACACTACTACTGACACTACTACTGACACCACTGACACTACTGACACTACTGACACTACTGACACTACTACTGACACTACTGACACTACTGACACTAATACTGACACTACTACTGACACCACTGACACCACTGACACTACTGACACCACTGACACTACAACTGACACTACTGACACTACTGACACTACTACTGACACTACTGACACTACTGACACCACTGACACCACTGACACTACTGACACTACTGACACTACTGACACCACTGACACCACTGACACTACTACTGACACTACTGCTGACACTACTGACACTACCACTGACACTACTGACACTACTGACACTACAACTGACACTACTGACACTACTGACACTACTACTGACACTACAACTGACACTACTGACACTACTGACACCACTGACACTACAACTGACACTACTGACACTACTGACACTACTATTGACACTACTGACACTACTGACACCACTGACACTACTGACACTACTGACACTACTGACACTACAACTGACACTACTGACACTACTACTGACACTACTGACACTACAACTGACACTACTGACACTACTACTGACACCACTGACACTACAACTGACACTACTGACACTACTGACACCACTGACACTACAACTGACACTACTGACACCACTGACACTACAACTGACACTACTGACACTACTGACACTACTATTGACACTACTGACACTACTGACACCACTGACACTACTGACACTACTGACACTACTGACACTAGTGACACTAATACTGACACTACTGACACTACTGACACTACTGACACTACTACTGACACTACTACTGACACCACTGACACTACTGACACTACTACTGACACTACTGACACTACTACTGACACTACTGACACTACTGACACTACTACTGACACTACTGACACTACTGACACTACTGACACCACTGACACTACAACTGACACTACTGACACTACTGACACTACTACTGACACTACTGACACTACTGACACTACTGACACCACTGACACCACTGACACCACTGACACTACTACTGACACTACTGACACTACTACTGACACCACTGACACTACTGACACTACTGACACTACTACTGACACTACTGACACTACTACTGACACTACTGACACTACTGACACTACTGACACTACTACTGACACTACTGACACTACTGACACTACTGACACTACTGACACCACTGACACTACAACTGACACTACTGACACTACTGACACTACTACTGACACTACTGACACTACTGACACCACTGACACTACTGACACTACTGACACTACTGACACCACTGACACTACTACTGACACTACTGACACTAATACTGACACTACTGACACTACTGACACTACTGACACTACTACTGACACTACTACTGACACTACTACTGACACCACTGACACTACTGACACTACTACTGACACTACTACTGACACTACTGACACTACTACTGACACTACTGACACTACTGACATCACTACTGACACTACTGACACTACTACTGACACTACTGACACTACTGACACTACTACTGACACCACTGACACTACTGACACTACTGACACTACTACTGACACTACTGACACTACTACTGACACTACTACTGACACTACTACTGACACTATTACTGACACTACTACTGACACTAATGACACTACTGACATTACTACTGACACTACTACTGACACTGCTACTGACACTACTGACACTACTACTGACACCACTACTGACACTACTGACACCACTACTGACACTACTGACACTACTACTGACACTGACACTACTGACACTACTACTGACACTGCTACTGACACTACTGACACTACTACTGACACTACTGACATCACTACTGACACCACTGACACTACTGACACTACTACTGACACTACTACTGACACTACTACTGACACTACTACTGACACGAATGACACGAATGACATCACTACTGACACTACTACTGACACTACTGACACTACTGACATCACTACTGACACTACTGACACTACTACTGACACTACTGACACTACTGACACTACTACTGACACTGCTACTGACACTACTGACACTACTGACTTCACTACTGACACTACTGACACTACTACTGACACTACTACTGACACCACTGACACTACTGACACTACTGACACTACTACTGACACTACTGACACTACTGACATCACTACTGACACTACTGACACTACTGACACTACTACTGACACTGCTACTGACACTACTGACACTACTGACTTCACTACTGACACTACTGACACTACTACTGACACTACTGACATCACTATTGACACTACTGACACTACTGACACTACAACTGACACTACTACTGACACTACTGACATCATTACTGACACTACTGACACTACAACTGACACTACTGACACTACTACTGACATCATTACTGACACTACTGACATTACAACTGACACTACTACTGACACTACTACTGACACTACTACTGACACTACTGACACTACTGACACTACTGATACTACTGACACTACTACTGATGCTACTGACACTACTGACACTACTGACACTACTGATACTACTGACACTACTACTGATGCTACTGACACTACTACTGACACCACTGACACTACTGACACTACTGATACTACTGACACTACTACTGATACTACTGACACTACTACTGACACTACTGACACTACTGACACTACTGATACTACTGACACTACTACTGATGCTACTGACACTACTACTGACACCACTGACACTACTGACACTACTGACACTACTACTGATGCTACTGACACCACTGACACTACTAGTGACACTACTAGTGACACTACTAGTGACACTACTGACATCACTGACACTACTACTGACACTACTGACACTACTGACACTACTGATACTACTGACACTACTACTGATGCTACTGACACTACTACTGACACCACTGACACTACTGACACTACTACTGACACTACTAGTGACACTACTGACACTACTACTGACAATACTGACACTACTACTGACACTACTACTGACACTACTGACACTACTACTGACACTACTACTGACACTACTGACACTACTACTGACACTACTGACACTAATGACACTAATACTGACACTACTGACACTACTACTGACACTACTGACACCACTGACACTACTGACACTACTGACACTACTAGTGACACTACTACTGACACTACTGACACCACTGACACTACTGACACTACTGACACTACTGACACTAATGACACTACTACTGACACTACTGACACTACTAGTGACACTACTACTGACACTACTGACACTACTACTGACACCACTGACACTACTGACACTACTGACACCACTGACACTACTACTGACACTACTGACACTAATGACACTACTACTGACACTACTGACACTACTGACACCACTGACACTACTACTGACACTACTGATACTACTGACACTACTACTGACACTACTGACACTACTACTGACACTACTGACACTACTGACACTATTGACACCACTGACACTACTACTGACACTACTGACACTACTACTGACACTACTGACACTACTACTGACACTACTGACACTACTGACACTACTACTGACACTACTGACACTACTGACACTACTGACACTACTGACACTACTACTGACACTACTGACACTACTGACACTACTGACACTACTGACACTACTACTGACACTACTGACACTACTGACACTACTACTGACACTACTACTGACACTACTACTGACACTACTGACACTACTACTGACACTACTGACACTACTACTGACACTACTGACACTACTACTGACACTACTGACACTACTGACACTACTACTGACACTACTGACACTACTGACACTACTGACACTACTGACTCTACTGACACTACTGACACTACTACTGACACTACTGACACTACTGACACTACTGATACTACTGACACTACTACTGACACTACTGACACTACTGATACTACTGACACTACTACTGACACTACTGACACTACTGACACTACTACTGACACTACTGACACTACTACTAATATTTAACATGTGATATTTAACATGTGATCTATAACATGTGATCTATAACATGTGATCTATAACATGTGATCTATAACATGTGATATTAACATGTGATCTATAACACGTGATCTATAACACGTGATCTATAACATGTGATCTATAACATGTGATCTATAACATGTGATCTATAACACGTGATCTATAACATGTGATCTATCACACGTGATCTATAACATGTGATATTTAACATGTGATATATAACATGTGATATATAACATGTGATCTATAACATGTGATATTTAACATGTGATATGTAACATGTGATCTATAACATGTGATCTATAACATGTGATATTTAACATGTGATCTATAACATGTGATATTTAACATGTGATCTATAACATGTGATATTTAACATGTGATATATAACATGTGATATTAACATTTGATCTATAACATGTGATATTTAACATGTGATCTATAACATGTGATATATAACATGTGATATATAACATGTGATCTATAACATGTGATCTATAACATGTGATCTATAACATGTGATCTATAACATGTGATCTATAACACGTGATCTATAACACGTGATCTATAACATGTGATATATAACATGTGATATTAACATGTGATCTATAACATGTGATATTTAACATGTGATATTTAACATGTGATCTATAACATGTGATATATAACATGTGATATATAACATGTGATCTATAACATGTGATATTTAACATGTGATCTATAACATGTGATATATAACATGTGATATATAACATGTGATCTATAACATGTGATCTATAACACATGATCTATAACACGTGATCTATAACATGTGATATACAACATGTGATATATAACATGTGATATTAACATGTGATCTATAACATGTGATATATAACATGTGATATTAACATGTGATCTATAACATGTGATATTTAACATGTGATCTTTAACATGTGATCTATCACACGTGATCTATAACATGTGATCTATAACATGTGATCTATAACACGTGATCTATAACATGTGATATTAACATGTGATCTATAACATGTGATCTATAACACGTGATCTATAACATGTGATATTAACATGTGATATTTAACATGTGATCTTTAACATGTGATATATAACATGTGATCTATAACATGTGATCTATAACATGTGATCTATAACATGTTAATATCACATGTTATATATCACATGTTATATATCACATGTTATAGATCACATGTGATCTATAACATGTGATCTATAACATGTGATCTATAACATGTGATCTATAACATGTGATCTATCACATGTGATCTATCACATGTGATCTATAACATGTGATATATAACATGTGATCTATAACATGTGCGTGTGTTTGTGTCCGTCAGGTCCAGAACATGAGTCGGTCGATCGAGGTTCTGGATCAAAGAACTCAGAGAGAAAAACAGTTTGTAGAGAAAATGGAAAATCAGCTGAAAGTTCTGGAAAACACGTTCAAACAGGTGGAGGACGCCACCGAGAGCAACGCCGCCCGCCAGTTCCAGGTACCGCCCTCCTCACGACGCCGCGCTCACGCTGTTGCTGGTGTGTGTGAACACGTCCCGGACACTGACGCTGCTGCGTGTGTGTGTGTGAACACGTCCCGGACACTGACGCTGCTGCGTGTGTGTGTGTGAACACGTCCTGGTCACTGACGCTGCTGCGTGTGTGTGTGAACACGTCCTGGACACTGACGCTGCTGCGTGTGTGTGTGTGAACACGTCCTGGTCACTGACGCTGCTGCGTGTGTGTGTGTGTGAACACGTCCTGGGCACTGACGCTGCTGTGTGTGTGTGTGTGTGAACACGTCCTGGTCACTGACGCTGCTGCGTGTGTGTGTGTGTGAACACGTCCTGGGCACTGACGCTGTTGCTGCGTGTGTGTGTGTGTGAACACGTCCTGGACACTGACGCTGCTGCGTGTGTGTGTGTGTCAACACGTCCCGGTCACTGACGCTGTTGCTGCGTGTGTGTGTGAACACGTCCCGGTCACTGACGCTGCTGCTGCGTGTGTGTCAGTCCATCAGAGTGAAGATGGAGGAGCTGCGGCCGCTCATCCCCGTGCTGGAGGCGTACAAGGCCGACGCTCGGCTGCTCCGGCAGTTTAAGGAGGAGGCGGCGAACGTGACGCAGCTGCTGGGGGCGCTGCAGGAGCAGCTGGGGGGGTTGGACTACCAGGACCTCCACAGCCGGGTGCTGGACCTGGAGGACCGGCTCAGGGCCTGCATGCAGAGGCTGGGTGAGTGTCAACAGAGGGGTAAACAACAAACAAACAAACAAACAAACAAACAAACAAGACGTCCTTTAAATCTACGGCTAAAACTAAAGCTGCAGTTTTGCTCCTGTCTTTGTTTTTATTGTTGTTCTGTTGTTTATTATTGTTCTGTTGTTTATTGTTGTTCTGTTGTTTATTATTGTTCTGTTGTTTATTGTTGTTCTGTTGTTTATTGTTGTTGTTGTTTATTATTGTTGTTGTTTATTTGCAGCCTGTGGGAAACTGACAGGAATCGCTGAGCCAATCACCATCAAGACGTCTGGATCCAGGTTTGGGTCTTGGATGACCGACCCGCTCGCTCCGGCCGGAGACAACAGGGTGAGTGTCAACAACGACAACAACAACAACATCAACAACAACAACAGCAACAACTCCAAACTCACGCTCCATCACGTTCGCTCAGTGTGGCGTCGATACTTTTAAGGCGCTTCACGCGTGACAAAAACGAGATGGTGGAGTTGGGAACCACAGCAGAGAGGTCGTGTTAGTGGCGTCCGTGGCCTCGGGTTCGGACCGCGGTCACAGGACTTCCTGTTTCCATGACGATGAAACTGCAGCGTCCTAAATATGACGTAGAACATGAACTTAAGTTTATATTTCTACACCGTCTTTGGTCTCTTCCCTTACAGGTGTGGTACATGGACGGTTACCATAACAACCGCTTCGTCAGGGAGTATCAGTCGATGTTTGACTTCATGACGACGGACAACTTCACGTCGCACCGCCTGCCGCACCCCTGGTCCGGCACCGGGCAGGTCGTTTATAACGGGTCCATCTACTTCAACAAGTTTCAGAGTCACACCGTCATCAAGTTCGACTTCAGCACGTCGCTCATCAGCCGCTCCCGGCAGCTCGACTTCGCCGGCTACAACAACATGTACCATTACTCCTGGGGCGGGCACTCCGACATCGACCTCATGGTGGACGAGGGGGGGCTCTGGGCCGTCTACGCCACCAATCAGAACGCAGGAAACATCGTCCTCAGCCAGTTAAACCCGAACACTCTGCAGATCATCCGCAGCTGGACCACCAACCACCCCAAACGCAGCGCCGGCGAGGCCTTCATGATCTGCGGAACGCTGTACGTGACCAACGGCTACTCGGGCGGAACCAAAGTGTACTACGCCTACTCCACCAACTCCTCCACCTACGAGTACATCGACATCCCTCTGACCAACAGGTACAGCCACCTGTCCATGCTCGACTACAACCCCCGGGACCGGGCGCTGTACGCCTGGAACAACGGCCACCAGGTGCTCTACAACGTCACGCTGTACCACATCATACAGTGAGGACAACAACAACAACAACAAACAAACAAACAAACACACACAACGTCACCCTGTACCACATCATACAGTGAGGACAACAACAACAAACAAACAAACACACACAACGTCACCCTGTACCACATCATACAGTGAAGACAACAACAAACAACAAACAAACAAACACACAAACACACACAACGTCACCCTGTACCACATCATACAGTGAGGACAACAACAAACAACAAACAAACAAACAAACAAACAAACAAACACAACGTCACCCTGTACCACATCATACAGTGAGGACAACAACAAACAACAAACAAACAAACAAACAAACACAACGTCACCCTGTACCACATCATACAGTGAGGACAACAACAACAACAACAACAAACAAACAAACACACACAACGTCACCCTGTACCACATCATACAGTGAGGACAACAACAAACAACAAACAAACAAACAAACAAACACAACGTCACCCTGTACCACATCATACAGTGAGGACAACAACAACAAACAACAAACAAACAAACACACAAACACAAACACACAAACACACAAACACACACAACGTCACCCTGTACCACATCATACAGTGAGGACAACAACAACAAACAACAAACAAACAAACAAACAAACACAACGTCACCCTGTACCACATCATACAGTGAGGACAACAACAACAAACAACAAACAAACAAACACACAAACACAAACACACAAACAAACAAACAAACACAACGTCACCCTGTACCACATCATACAGTGAGGACAACAACAACAACAAACAACAAACAAACAAACACACAAACAAACAAATAAATAGATAAATAAATAAATAAATAAATAAATAAATAAATAAATAAATAAATGAATAAATAAATAAATTAATAAATAAATAAATAGATAAATAAATAAATAAATAAATAAATAAATAAACAAACAAACAAATAAATAGATAAATAAATAAATAAATAAATAAACGAATAAATGGCGTCCTGTGACCGGCGTCCTGTGACCGGCGTCCTGTGACCGGCGTCCTGTGACCGGCGTCCTGGTACAGGCGTCCTGGTACAGGCGTCCTGGTACAGGCGTCCTGTTACAGGCGTCCTGTTACAGGCGTCCTCTCCAGGGTGGACGCGCCCCCCGCCCCGCGCCCCGCGGCCCGCGCCCCGCGGCCCCGGTCAGGGACGAGAGGCTGACGGTCGACGCACAGATGAACAATTATTTTCACTAAATACAATAAAACACTGAAGCTTCTTGATGTTGCACTCTGTCACATTATAAACACTTAAGAGTATAAAGATATTAGCCTAGCTTAGCACAAAGACTAGCAGCAGGGCTAACTGTTAGCTTAGCACAAAGACTAGCAGCAGGGCTAACTGTTAGCTTAGCACAAAGACTAGCAGCAGGGCTAACTGTTAGCTTAGCACAAAGACTAGCAGCAGGGCTAACTGTTAGCTTAGCACATAGACTAGCAGCAGGGCTAACTGTTAGCTTAGCACATAGACTAGCAGCAGGGCTAACTGTTAGCTTAGCACATAGACTAGCAGCAGGGCTAACTGTTAGCTTAGCACATAGACTAGCAGCAGGGCTAACTGTTAGCTTAGCACAAAGACTAGCAGCAGGGCTAACTGATAGCTTAGCACAGAGACTAGCAGCAGGGCTAACTGTTAGCTTAGCACAAAGACTAGCAGCAGGGCTAACTGTTAGCTTAGCACATAGACTAGCAGCAGGGCTAACTGTTAGCTTAGCACATAGACTAGCAGCAGGGCTAACTGTTAGCTTAGCACATAGACTAGCAGCAGGGCTAACTGTTAGCTTAGCACATAGACTAGCAGCAGGGCTAACTGTTAGCTTAGCACAGAGACTAGCAGCAGGGCTAACTGTTAGCCTAGCACAGTGTAAATGTTCAGGGTGAAAAACACAGAAACGCTTATTTATTATATTTATTTTCAGTTTCCACCAAAGAGAAACTGCGTCTCTGACGTCCGAATAATAACGACGAACTCAAACTCAGTGAGCGAAGTCGTAACAACAACAACAACAACTCTAAACAAAGGTGGAAGCTAGCAGGCTTTGTGCTAAGCTAGGTTAGCATTAGCTGCAGCAGACTGTTGAATGCTGTTGTGATGTAAAGTTTGACACAAACGCACTTGAGATGAAACAGAAACAAAAGGGTCGACAGGACGAACCGCTGCTCCTCAGGTCCGAGCGTCAGAGGCTCCTCGAATCGTCGGCTCACGAACTTTAACTCTGAATCGTGTGAAATAGAAACGACGTTCAGGTGAGACGGAGACTTTGCTGTTTGGTCCGGAGGTCGTTGTTGTTTTATTTCACAGTTTAAAAGAATTTAAGACACGATAAAGTTTTGTTATTATTATTAAATGTCGTGGTGAACATCAGTGTTGGTTCCTTTAAACACAGACGTGTTGTTGTTGTTTAGTGTTAAACTGGAGTTCAGAAGGAGCTAACTGTTAGCTTAGCACAGAGACTAGCCGCAGGGCTAACTGTTAGCTTAGCACAGAGACTAGCATGTGACGGAAATATAACAACTTTTTAACCACGAGCCTTAAAAATGGATTTCATCACCCGAACGTTGTTGTTACGGTTTTTAATTTTGTACAAAACTAAAATAAAATGTTCCACTGAAACTTTGACTGCTTCTGTGTTTATGTTTGGGGGGGGGGGGGGGGGTCTGGGTGAGGTCCTCATCAGCACCAGGTCTTTATCAGTGCCAGTGCTGACCTGCTGCAGGACCAGGTCTTTATCAGTACCAGTGCTGACCTGCTGCAGGACCAGGTCCTCATCAGTACCAGTGTTGACCTGCTGCAGGACCAGGTACTCATCAGTACCAGTGTTGACCTGCTGCAGGACCAGATCCTCATCAGTACCAGTGCGGCCCCGCTGCAGGACCAGGTCCTCATCAGTGCCGACGCGCTGCCAGGTCTTTATCAGTACCAGTGCTGACCTGCTGCATGACCTCATCTCTATCTTTCCTGACCATCCTCAGGTTTCATTATTACATGTACTGACTCCCCTACACTTGTTGTCCCTATCTACTCTACTCTGCCGAGGTCATTGTTGCTGACACCGGAAGCTGGAGCGAGGACAGGTCGACAGTTTGTCACATGGATTATGGATTATTATTTAGGATTGTGGGAGGAGACCGGGGAGTTTACGCACACTGAGCCCCAACCGGGGCGCGAACCGTGAACCCGCTAACTATGAGACGACAGCGCTAACCATTACACCACCATGTTTCCTTCTCTGTCCGGGGGCTGTGCGCCAGGTGACCGCCGGCTGTGCGCCAGGTGCCCGCTCAGGTCTGCGGGCTGCGCCGGGTCACACATCCAGCGCACCTTTCCCCTTTATATACGGACACCTGCTCTCACTGCGCCTGCGCCACAGACGGACGGACCTGCTCTCACTGCGCCTGCGCCACAGACAGACGGGACCTGCTGTCACTGCGCCTGCGCCACAGACAGAAGGGACGTGCTCTCACTGCGCCTGCGCCACAAACAGACGGGACCTGCTCTCACTGCGCCTGCGCCACACACAGACGGGACCTGCTCTCACTGCGCCTGCGCCACACACAGACGGACCTGCTCTCACTGCGCCTGCGCCACACACAGACGGACCTGCTCTCACTGCGCCTGCGCCACAGACAGACGGACCCGCAGTCACGCGGTCACGGTCGCGCTCGGCACCTGTGGAGGAAACGGTGAGTGTCTGTGATTAAACTCTGAATATAACTGTTTCATTTAACTCCAACTGTTCACCGCGACTTCACTGACGAGGCTTCAGAAGGCCGCACCGCGCTCACCGCGTTTACTCACGGTTAGTAGTTATGCTAGCTGACGTTAGTACGCTAATGTGAACTAACGTCAGTATGCTAATGTTAGCTGACGTTAGTATGCTAATGCTAGCTAACGTTAGTATGCTGTTAGCTGACGTTAGTATGCTAATGTTAGCTGACGTTAGTATGTTAATGCTAGCGGACGTTAGTATGCTGTTAGCTGACGTTAGTATGGTAATGTTAGCTAACGTTAGTATGGTAATGTTAGCTAACGTTAGTATGGTAATGTTAGCTGACGTCAGTATGCTGTTAGCTGACGTTAGTATGCTAATGTGAACTAACGTTAGTATGCTAATGTTAGCTGACGTTAGTATGCTAATGTTAGCTGACGTTAGTATGCTAATGTTAGCTGACGTTAGTATGCTAATGTTAGCTGACGTCAGTATGCTAATGTTAGCTGATTTCAGTATGCTGTTAGCGGATGTTAGTATGCTAATCACGGTTTATGCTAACACGCTAGCCGGGATGCTAACCTCGTGTGTCCGCCTGTACATTAAACACTAAAGTTTATTTATTGTTGCCGTGAAAAACAAACCGGAAACGCGTTTTCACATGAACCCGTGGTTTTCACGAGCTCCGGTTCGTAGCGTTTTAACGCGCGGGCCGGTGTGACGCAGTTAACGGGTCCGCACCGAGACGCCCGGGAACGGGTCCGCACCGAGACGCCCGGGACCGGGTCCGCACCGAGACCACAGGGTTTATGTGTCTCTCTCTCCCTGTCTCTCTCTCTCCCTGTGTCTCTCTCTCCCTGTGTCTCTCTCTCCCTGTGTCTCTCTCTCCCTGTGTCTCTCTCTCTCCTGTGTCTCTCTCTCTCCCTGTGTCTCTCTCCCTGTCTCTCTCTCTCCCTGTGTCTCTCTCTCCCTGTGTCTCTCTCCCTGTGTCTCTCTCTCCCTGTGTCTCTCTCTCCCTGTGTCTCTCTCTCCCTGTGTCTCTCTCTCCCTGTGTCTCTCTCTCTCCCTGTGTCTCTCTCTCTCCCTGTGTCTCTCTCTCCCTGTGTCTCTCTCTCTCCCTGTGTCTCTCTCTCTCCCTGTGTCTCTCTCTCTCCCTGTGTCTCTCTCTCTCCCTGTGTCTCTCTCTCCCTGTGTCTCTCTCTCCCTGTGTCTCTCTCTCCCTGTGTCTCTCTCTCCTGTGTCTCTCTCTCCCTGTGTGTCTCTCTCTCTCCCTGTGTCTCTCTCTCTCCCTGTGTCTCTCTCTCTCCCTGTGTCTCTCTCTCTCCCTGTGTCTCTCTCTCTCCCTGTGTCTCTCTCTCTCCCTGTGTCTCTCTCTCTCCCTGTGTCTCTCTCTCTCCCTGTGTCTCTCTCTCTCCCTGTGTCTCTCTCCCTGTGTCTCTCTCTCTCCTGTGTCTCTCTCTCCCTGTGTCTCTCTCCTGTCTCTCTCTCTCCCTGTGTCTCTCTCTCCCTGTGTCTCTCTCTCTCCCTGTGTCTCTCTCTCCCTGTGTGTCTCTCTCTCCTGTGTCTCTCTCTCCCTGTGTGTCTCTCTCTCTCCCTGGTCTCTCTCCTGTGTCTCTCTCTCTCCCTGTGTCTCTCTCTCTCCTGTCTCTCTCCTGTCTCTCTCTCTCCCTGTGTCTCTCTCTCCCTGTGTCTCTCTCTCTCCCTGTGTCTCTCTCTCCCTGTGTCTCTCTCTCCCTGTGTCTCTCTCCCTGTCTCTCTCTCTCCCTGTGTCTCTCTCTCTCCTGTGTCTCTCTCTCCCTGTGTCTCTCTCTCTCCCTGTGTCTCTCTCTCCCTGTGTCTCTCTCTCTCCCTGTCTCTCTCTCTCCCTGTGTCTCTCTCTCTCCCTGTGTCTCTCTCTCCCCTGTGTCTCTCTCCCTGTGTCTCTCTCTCCTGTGTCTCTCTCTCCCTGTGTCTCTCTCTCTCCCTGTGTCTCTCTCTCTCCCTGTGTCTCTCTCTCTCCCTGTGTCTCTCTCTCCCTGTGTCTCTCTCTCTCCTGTGTCTCTCTCTCCTGTGTCTCCTCCCTGTCTCTCCCTGTGTCTCTCTCTCCCTGTGTCTCTCTCTCCCTGTGTCTCTCTCTCTCCCTGTGCTCTCTCTCTCCCTGTGTCTCTCTCTCCCTGTGTCTCTCTCTCTCCCTGTGTCTCTCTCTCTCCTGTGTCTCTCTCTCCCTGTGTCTCTCTCTCCCCTGTCTCTCTCTCTCTCTCCCTGTGTCTCTCTCTCTCCCTGTGTCTCTCTCTCTCCCTGTGTCTCTCTCTCTCCCTGTGTCTCTCTCTCCCTGTGTCTCTCTCTCTCCCTGTCTCTCTCTCTCTCCCTGTGTCTCTCTCTCTCCCTGTGTCTCTCTCTCTCCCTGTGTCTCTCTCTCCCCTGTCTCTCTCTCTCTCTCCTGTGTCTCTCTCTCTCCCTGTGTCTCTCTCTCTCCCTGTGTCTCTCTCTCCCTGTGTCTCTCTCTCCCTGTGTCTCTCTCTCCCTGTGTCTCTCTCTCTCCCTGTGTCTCTCTCTCTCCCTGTGTCTCTCTCTCCCTGTGTCTCTCTCTCCCTGTGTCTCTCTCTCCCTGTGTCTCTCTCTCTCCTGTGTCTCTCTCTCTCCCTGTGTCTCTCTCTCTCCCTGTGTCTCTCTCTCTCCCTGTGGTCTCTCTCTCCCTGTGTCTCTCTCTCTCCTGTGTCTCTCTCTCTCCCTGTGTCTCTCTCTCTCCCTGTGTCTCTCTCTCTCCTGTGTCTCTCTCTCCCTGTGTCTCTCTCTCCCTGTGTCTCTCTCTCTCCCTGTGTCTCTCTCTCTCCCTGTGTCTCTCTCTCTCCCTGTGTCTCTCTCTCTCCCTGTGTCTCTCTCTCTCCCTGTGTCTCTCTCTCTCCCTGTGTCTCTCTCTCTCCCTGTGTCTCTCTCTCCCTGTGTCTCTCTCTCCCTGTGTCTCTCTCTCTCCCTGTGTCTCTCTCTCTCCCTGTGTCTCTCTCTCTCCCTGTGTCTCTCTCTCTCCCTGTGTCTCTCTCTCTCCCTGTGTCTCTCTCTCTCCCTGTGTCTCTCTCTCTCCCTGTCTCTCTCTCTCCCTGTGTCTCTCTCTCCCTGTGTCTCTCTCTCTCCCTGTGTCTCTCTCTCTCCCTGTGTCTCTCTCTCCCTGTGTCTCTCTCTCTCCCTGTGTCTCTCTCCGTCTCTCTCCCTGTGTCTCTCTCTCTCCCTGTGTCTCTCTCTCCCTGTGTCTCTCTCTCCCTGTGTCTCTCTCTCCCTGTGTCTCTCTCTCCCTGTGTCTCTCTCTCTCCCTGTGTCTCTCTCTCCCTGTGTCTCTCTCTCTCCCTGTGTCTCTCTCTCTCCCTGTGTCTCTCTCTCTCCCTGTGTCTCTCTCTCCCTGTGTCTCTCTCTCTCCCTGTGTCTCTCTCTCTCCCTGTGTCTCTCTCTCTCCCTGTGTCTCTCTCTCTCCCTGTCTCTCTCTCCCTGTGTCTCTCTCTCTCCCTGTGTCTCTCTCTCTCCCTGTGTCTCTCTCTCTCCCTGTGTCTCTCTCTCCCTGTGTCTCTCTCTCTCCCTGTGTCTCTCTCTCTCCCTGTGTCTCTCTCTCCCCTGTGTCTCTCTCTCCCCTGTGTCTCTCTCTCTCCCTGTGTCTCTCTCTCTCCCTGTGTCTCTCTCTCTCCCTGTGTCTCTCTCTCTCCCTGTGTGTCTCTCTCTCCCTGTGTCTCTCTCTCTCCCTGTGTCTCTCTCTCCCTGTGTCTCTCTCTCCCTGTGTCTCTCTCTCCCTGTGTCTCTCTCTCCTGTCTCTCTCTCTCCCTGTGTCTCTCTCTCTCCCTGTGTCTCTCTCTCTCCCTGTGTCTCTCTCTCCCCCTGTGTCTCTCTCTCTCCCTGTGTCTCTCTCTCCCTGTGTCTCTCTCTCCCCCTGTGTCTCTCTCTCTCCCTGTGTGTCTCTCTCTCCCTGTGTGTCTCTCTCTCCCTGTGTCTCTCTCTCCCTGTGTCTCTCTCTCTCCCTGTGTCTCTCTCTCTCCCTGTGTCTCTCTCTCTCCCTGTGTCTCTCTCTCTCCCTGTGTCTCTCTCTCTCCCTGTGTCTCTCTCTCTCCCTGTGTCTCTCTCTCCCTGTGTCTCTCTCTCTCCCTGTGTCTCTCTCTCTCCCTGTGTCTCTCTCTCCCTGTGTCTCTCTCTCTCCCTGTGTCTCTCTCTCTCCCTGTGTCTCTCTCTCTCCCTGTGTCTCTCTCTCTCCCTGTGTCTCTCTCTCTCCCTGTGTCTCTCTCTCCCTGTGTCTCTCTCTCCCTGTGTCTCTCTCTCTCCCTGTGTCTCTCTCTCCCTGTGTCTCTCTCTCCCTGTGTCTCTCTCTCCCTGTGTCTCTCTCTCTCCCTGTGTCTCTCTCTCTCCCTGTGTCTCTCTCTCTCCCTGTGTCTCTCTCTCTCCCTGTGTCTCTCTCTCTCCCTGTGTCTCTCTCTCTCCCTGTGTCTCTCTCTCTCCCTGTGTCTCTCTCTCTCCCTGTGTCTCTCTCTCCCTGTGTCTCTCTCTCCCTGTGTCTCTCTCTCCCTGTGTCTCTCTCTCTCCCTGTGTCTCTCTCTCTCCCTGTGTCTCTCTCTCTCCCTGTGTCTCTCTCTCTCCCTGTGTCTCTCTCTCTCCCTGTGTCTCTCTCTCTCCCTGTGTCTCTCTCTCCCTGTGTCTCTCTCTCTCCCTGTGTCTCTCTCTCTCCCTGTGTCTCTCTCTCTCCCTGTGTCTCTCTCTCTCCCTGTGTCTCTCTCTCTCCCTGTGTCTCTCTCTCCCTGTGTCTCTCTCTCCCTGTGTCTCTCTCTCTCCCTGTGTCTCTCTCTCTCCCTGTGTCTCTCTCTCCCTGTGTGTCTCTCTCTCTCCCTGTGTCTCTCTCTCTCCCTGTGTCTCTCTCCCTGTGTCTCTCTCTCTCCCTGTGTGTCTCTCTCTCTCCCTGTGTCTCTCTCTCCCTGTGTCTCTCTCTCCCTGTGTCTCTCTCTCTCCTGTGTCTCTCTCTCCCTGTGTCTCTCTCTCTCCCTGTGTCTCTCTCTCTCCCTGTGTCTCTCTCTCTCCCTGTGTCTCTCTCTCTCCCTGTGTCTCTCTCTCTCCCTGTGTCTCTCTCTCCCTGTGTCTCTCTCTCTCCCTGTGTCTCTCTCTCCCTGTGTCTCTCTCTCCCTGTGTCTCTCTCTCCCTGTGTCTCTCTCTCTCCCTGTGTCTCTCTCTCTCCCTGTGTCTCTCTCTCTCCCTGTGTCTCTCTCTCTCCCTGTGTCTCTCTCTCTCCCTGTGTCTCTCTCTCTCCCTGTGTCTCTCTCCCTGTGTCTCTCTCTCCCTGTGTCTCTCTCTCCCTGTGTCTCTCTCTCCCTGTGTCTCTCTCTCTCCCTGTGTCTCTCTCTCTCCCTGTGTCTCTCTCTCTCCCTGTGTCTCTCTCTCTCCCTGTGTCTCTCTCTCTCCCTGTGTCTCTCTCTCTCCCTGTGTCTCTCTCTCCCTGTGTCTCTCTCTCTCCCTGTGTCTCTCTCTCTCCCTGTGTCTCTCTCTCTCCCTGTGTGTCTCTCTCTCCCTGTGTCTCTCTCCCTGTGTCTCTCTCTCCCTGTGTCTCTCTCTCCCTGTGTCTCTCTCTCTCCCTGTGTCTCTCTCTCCCTGTGTCTCTCTCTCTCCCTGTGTCTCTCTCTCTCCCTGTGTCTCTCTCCCTGTGTCTCTCTCTCCCTGTGTCTCTCTCTCCCTGTGTCTCTCTCTCTCCCTGTGTCTCTCTCTCCCTGTGTCTCTCTCCCTGTGTCTCTCTCTCCCTGTGTCTCTCTCTCCCTGTGTCTCTCTCTCCCTGTCTCTCTCTCCCTGTGTCTCTCTCTCTCCCTGTGTCTCTCTCTCTCCCTGTCTCTCTCTCTCCCTGTGTCTCTCTCTCTCCCTGTGTCTCTCTCTCCCTGTGTCTCTCTCTCCCTGTGTCTCTCTCCTGTGTGTCTCTCTCCCTGTGTCTCTCTCTCTCCCTGTGTCTCTCTCTCTCCCTGTGTCTCTCTCTCCCTGTGTCTCTCTCTCCCTGTGTCTCTCTCTCTCCCTGTGTCTCTCTCTCCCTGTGTCTCTCTCTCTCCCTGTGTCTCTCTCCCTGTGTCTCTCTCTCCCTGTGTCTCTCTCTCCCTGTGTGTCTCTCTCCCTGTGTCTCTCTCTCTCCCTGTGTCTCTCTCTCTCCCTGTGTCTCTCTCTCCCTGTGTCTCTCTCTCTCCCTGTGTCTCTCTCTCCCTGTGTCTCTCTCTCTCCCTGTGTCTCTCTCTCTCCCTGTGTCTCTCTCCCTGTGTCTCTCTCTCCCTGTGTCTCTCTCTCTCCCTGTGTCTCTCTCTCTCCCTGTGTCTCTCTCTCTCCCTGTGTCTCTCTCTCCCTGTGTCTCTCTCTCCCTGTGTCTCTCTCTCCCTGTGTCTCTCTCTCTCCTGTGTCTCTCTCCCTGTGTCTCTCTCTCCCTGTGTCTCTCTCTCCCTGTGTCTCTCTCTCCCTGTGTCTCTCTCTCTCCCTGTGTCTCTCTCTCTCCCTGTGTCTCTCTCCCTGTGTCTCTCTCCCTGTGTCTCTCTCTCCCTGTGTCTCTCTCTCTCCCTGTGTCTCTCTCTCTCCCTGTGTCTCTCTCCCTGTGTCTCTCTCTCCCTGTGTCTCTCTCTCTCCCTGTGTCTCTCTCTCCCTGTGTCTCTCTCCCTGTGTGTCTCTCTCTCTCCCTGTGTCTCTCTCTCCCTGTGTCTCTCTCTCTCCCTGTGTCTCTCTCTCTCCCTGTGTCTCTCTCTCTCCCTGTGTCTCTCTCTCCTGTGTCTCTCTCTCCCTGTGTCTCTCTCTCTCCCTGTGTCTCTCTCTCCCTGTGTCTCTCTCCCTGTGTCTCTCTCTCCCTGTGTGTCTCTCTCTCCTGTGTCTCTCTCTCCCTGTGTCTCTCTCTCCCTGTGTCTCTCTCTCTCCCTGTGTCTCTCTCTCTCCCTGTGTCTCTCTCTCTCCCTGTGTCTCTCTCTCCTGTGTCTCTCTCTCCCTGTGTCTCTCTCTCCCTGTGTCTCTCTCTCCCTGTGTCTCTCTCTCTCCCTGTGTCTCTCTCTCCTGTGTCTCTCTCTCCCTGTGTCTCTCTCTCTCCTGTGTCTCTCTCTCTCCCTGTGTCTCTCTCTCTCCCTGTGTCTCTCTCTCTCCCTGTGTCTCTCTCCCTGTGTCTCTCTCTCCCTGTGTCTCCTCTCTCCCTGTGTCTCTCTCTCTCCCTGTGTCTCTCTCTCTCCCTGTGTCTCTCTCTCTCCCTGTGTCTCTCTCTCTCCCTGTGTCTCTCTCTCCCTGTGTCTCTCTCTCTCCCTGTGTCTCTCTCTCCCTGTGTCTCTCTCTCCCCTGTGTCTCTCTCTCTCCCTGTGTCTCTCTCTCCCTGTGTCTCTCTCTCTCCCTGTGTCTCTCTCTCTCCCTGTGTCTCTCTCTCCTGTGTCTCTCTCTCCCTGTGTCTCTCTCTCTCCCTGTGTCTCTCTCTCTCCCTGTGTCTCTCTCTCCCTGTGTCTCTCTCTCTCCCTGTGTCTCTCTCTCCCTGTGTCTCTCTCCCTGTGTGTCTCTCTCTCCCTGTGTCTCTCTCTCCCTGTGTCTCTCTCTCCCTGTGTCTCTCTCTCTCCCTGTGTCTCTCTCTCCCTGTGTCTCTCTCTCTCCCTGTGTCTCTCTCTCTCCCTGTGTCTCTCTCTCTCCCTGTGTCTCTCTCTCCCTGTGTCTCTCTCTCTCCCTGTGTCTCTCTCTCTCCCTGTGTCTCTCTCTCTCCCTGTGTCTCTCTCTCTCTCCCTGTGTCTCTCTCTCTCCCTGTGTCTCTCTCTCTCCCTGTGTCTCTCTCTCCCTGTGTCTCTCTCTCTCCCTGTGTCTCTCTCTCTCCCTGTGTCTCTCTCTCTCCCTGTGTCTCTCTCTCCCTGTGTCTCTCTCTCTCCCTGTGTCTCTCTCTCTCCCTGTGTCTCTCTCTCTCCCTGTGTCTCTCTCTCTCCCTGTGTCTCTCTCTCCCTGTGTCTCTCTCTCCCTGTGTCTCTCTCTCTCCTGTGTCTCTCTCTCTCCCTGTGTCTCTCTCTCTCTCCCTGTGTCTCTCTCTCTCCCTGTGTCTCTCTCTCTCCCTGTGTCTCTCTCTCCCTGTGTCTCTCTCTCCCTGTGTCTCTCTCTCTCCCTGTGTCTCTCTCTCCCTGTGTCTCTCTCTCTCCCTGTGTCTCTCTCTCTCCCTGTGTCTCTCTCTCTCCCTGTGTCTCTCTCTCCCTGTGTCTCTCTCTCTCCCTGTGTCTCTCTCTCTCCCTGTGTCTCTCTCTCCCTGTGTCTCTCTCTCCTGTCTCTCTCTCCCTGTGTCTCTCTCTCTCCTGTGTCTCTCTCTCCCTGTGTCTCTCTCTCTCTCCCTGTGTCTCTCTCTCTCCCTGTGTCTCTCTCTCCCTGTGTCTCTCTCTCTCCCTGTGTCTCTCTCTCTCCCTGTGTCTCTCTCTCTCCCTGTGTCTCTCTCTCCCTGTGTCTCTCTCTCTCCCTGTGTCTCTCTCTCTCCCTGTGTCTCTCTCTCTCCCTGTGTCTCTCTCTCTCCCTGTGTCTCTCTCTCTCCCTGTGTCTCTCTCTCCCTGTGTCTCTCTCTCTCCCTGTGTCTCTCTCTCCCCTGTGTCTCTCTCTCTCCCTGTGTCTCTCTCCCTGTCTCTCTCTCTCCCTGTGTCTCTCTCTCTCCCTGTGTCTCTCTCTCCCTGTGTCTCTCTCTCCCTGTGTCTCTCTCTCTCCCTGTGTCTCTCTCTCCCTGTGTCTCTCTCTCTCCCTGTGTCTCTCTCTCTCCCTGTGTCTCTCTCTCCCTGTGTCTCTCTCTCCCTGTGCTCTCTCTCTCCCTGTGTCTCTCTCTCTCCCTGTGTCTCTCTCTCTCCCTGTGTCTCTCTCTCTCCCTGTGTCTCTCTCTCCCTGTGTCTCTCTCTCTCCCTGTGTCTCTCTCTCCCCTGTGTCTCTCTCTCTCCCTGTGTCTCTCTCCCTGTCTCTCTCTCTCCCTGTGTCTCTCTCTCTCCCTGTGTCTCTCTCTCCCTGTGTCTCTCTCTCCCTGTGTCTCTCTCTCTCCCTGTGTCTCTCTCTCCCTGTGTCTCTCTCTCTCCCTGTGTCTCTCTCTCTCCCTGTGTCTCTCTCTCTCCCTGTGTCTCTCTCTCTCCCTGTGTCTCTCTCTCTCCCTGTGTCTCTCTCTCCCTGTGTCTCTCTCTCTCCCTGTGTCTCTCTCTCTCCCTGTGTCTCTCTCTCCCTGTGTCTCTCTCTCCCTGTGTCTCTCTCTCTCCCTGTGTCTCTCTCTCTCCCTGTGTCTCTCTCTCCCTGTGTCTCTCTCTCCCTGTGTCTCTCTCTCTCCCTGTGTCTCTCTCTCCCTGTGTCTCTCTCTCCCTGTGTCTCTCTCTCTCCCTGTGTCTCTCTCTCCCTGTGTCTCTCTCTCCCTGTGTCTCTCTCTCCCTGTGTGTCTCTCTCTCCCTGTGTCTCTCTCTCCCTGTGTCTCTCTCTCCCTGTGTCTCTCTCTCCCTGTGTCTCTCTCTCTCCCTGTGTCTCTCTCTCTCCCTGTGTCTCTCTCTCCCTGTGTCTCTCTCTCTCCCTGTGTCTCTCTCTCCCTGTGTCTCTCTCTCCCTGTGTCTCTCTCTCTCCCTGTGTCTCTCTCTCCCTGTGTCTCTCTCTCCCTGTGTCTCTCTCTCCCTGTGTCTCTCTCTCTCCCTGTGTCTCTCTCTCTCCCTGTGTCTCTCTCTCCCTGTGTCTCTCTCTCTCCCTGTGTCTCTCTCTCCCCTGTCTCTCTCTCTCTCTCCCTGTGTCTCTCTCTCTCCCTGTGTCTCTCTCTCTCCCTGTGTCTCTCTCTCCCTGTGTCTCTCTCTCCCTGTGTCTCTCTCTCTCCTGTGTCTCTCTCTCTCCCTGTGTCTCTCTCTCTCCCTGTGTCTCTCTCTCCCTGTGTCTCTCTCTCTCCCTGTGTCTCTCTCTCTCCCTGTGTCTCTCTCTCCCTGTGTCTCTCTCTCCCTGTGTCTCTCTCTCCCTGTGTCTCTCTCTCTCCCTGTGTCTCTCTCTCTCCCTGTGTCTCTCTCTCTCCCTGTGTCTCTCTCTCCCTGTGTCTCTCTCTCTCCCTGTGTCTCTCTCCCTGTGTCTCTCTCTCCCTGTGTCTCTCTCTCTCCCTGTGTCTCTCTCTCTCCCTGTGTCTCTCTCTCTCCCTGTGTCTCTCTCTCCCTGTGTCTCTCTCTCCCTGTGTCTCTCTCTCTCCCTGTGTCTCTCTCTCCCTGTGTCTCTCTCTCCCTGTGTCTCTCTCTCTCCCTGTGTCTCTCTCTCTCCCTGTGTCTCTCTCTCTCCCTGTGTCTCTCTCTCCCTGTGTCTCTCTCTCTCCCTGTGTCTCTCTCTCTCCCTGTGTCTCTCTCTCTCCCTGTGTCTCTCTCTCTCCCTGTGTCTCTCTCTCTCCCTGTGTCTCTCTCTCCCTGTGTCTCTCTCTCCCTGTGTCTCTCTCTCCCTGTGTCTCTCTCTCTCCCTGTGTCTCTCTCTCCCTGTGTCTCTCTCTCCCTGTGTCTCTCTCTCCCTGTGTCTCTCTCTCTCCCTGTGTCTCTCTCTCTCCCTGTGTCTCTCTCTCTCCCTGTGTCTCTCTCTCCCTGTGTCTCTCTCTCCCTGTCTCTCTCTCTCCCTGTGTCTCTCTCTCCCTGTGTCTCTCTCTCCCTGTGTCTCTCTCTCCCTGTGTCTCTCTCTCCCTGTGTCTCTCTCTCCCTGTGTCTCTCTCTCCCTGTGTCTCTCTCTCCCTGTGTCTCTCTCTCTCCCTGTGTCTCTCTCTCCCTGTGTCTCTCTCTCCCTGTGTCTCTCTCTCTCCTGTGTCTCTCTCTCCCTGTGTCTCTCTCTCCCTGTGTCTCTCTCTCTCCCTGTGTGTCTCTCTCTCTCCCTGTGTCTCTCTCTCTCCCTGTGTCTCTCTCTCTCCCTGTGTCTCTCTCTCCCTGTGTCTCTCTCTCTCCCTGTGTCTCTCTCTCTCCCTGTGTCTCTCTCTCTCCCTGTGTCTCTCTCTCTCCCTGTGTCTCTCTCTCCCTGTGTCTCTCTCTCTCCCTGTGTCTCTCTCTCTCCCTGTGTCTCTCTCTCCCTGTGTCTCTCTCTCTCCCTGTGTCTCTCTCTCCCTGTGTCTCTCTCTCCCTGTGTCTCTCTCTCTCCCTGTGTCTCTCTCTCCCTGTGTCTCTCTCTCCTGTGTCTCTCTCTCTCCCTGTGTCTCTCTCTCCCTGTGTCTCTCTCTCTCCCTGTGTCTCTCTCTCTCCCTGTGTCTCTCTCTCTCCCTGTGTCTCTCTCTCCCTGTGTCTCTCTCTCCCTGTGTCTCTCTCTCCCTGTGTCTCTCTCTCCCTGTGTCTCTCTCTCCCTGTGTCTCTCTCTCCCTGTGTCTCTCTCTCTCCCTGTGTGTCTCTCTCTCTCCCTGTGTCTCTCTCTCCCTGTGTCTCTCTCTCCCTGTGTCTCTCTCTCCCTGTGTCTCTCTCTCCCTGTGTCTCTCTCTCTCCCTGTGTCTCTCTCTCTCCCTGTGTCTCTCTCTCCCTGTGTCTCTCTCCCTCTGTGTCTCTCTCTCCCTGTGTCTCTCTCTCCCTGTGTCTCTCTCTCCCTGTGTCTCTCTCTCTCCCTGTGTCTCTCTCTCTCCCTGTGTCTCTCTCTCCCTGTGTCTCTCTCTCTCCCTGTGTCTCTCTCTCTCCCTGTGTCTCTCTCTCCCTGTGTCTCTCTCTCCCTGTGTCTCTCTCTCCCTGTGTCTCTCTCTCTCCTGTGTCTCTCTCTCTCCCTGTGTCTCTCTCTCTCCCTGTGTCTCTCTCTCTCCCCTGTCTCTCTCTCTCTCTCCCTGTGTCTCTCTCTCTCCCTGTGTCTCTCTCTCCCTGTGTCTCTCTCTCCCTGTGTCTCTCTCTCCCTGTGTCTCTCTCTCTCCCTGTGTCTCTCTCTCTCCCCTGTCTCTCTCTCTCTCTCCCTGTGTCTCTCTCTCTCCCTGTGTCTCTCTCTCTCCCTGTGTCTCTCTCTCCCTGTGTCTCTCTCTCCCTGTGTCTCTCTCTCCCTGTGTCTCTCTCTCCCTGTGTCTCTCTCCCTGTCTCTCTCTCTCCCTGTGTCTCTCTCTCTCCCTGTGTCTCTCTCTCTCCCTGTGTCTCTCTCTCTCCCTGTGTCTCTCTCTCCCTGTGTCTCTCTCTCCCTGTGTCTCTCTCTCCCTGTGTCTCTCTCTCTCCCTGTGTCTCTCTCTCTCCCTGTGTGTCTCTCTCTCCCTGTGTCTCTCTCTCCCTGTCTCTCTCTCTCCCTGTGTCTCTCTCTCTCTCCCTGTGTCTCTCTCTCTCCCTGTGTCTCTCTCTCTCCCTGTGTCTCTCTCTCCCTGTGTCTCTCTCTCCCTGTGTCTCTCTCTCTCCCTGTGTCTCTCTCTCCCTGTGTCTCTCTCTCCCTGTGTCTCTCTCTCCCTGTGTCTCTCTCTCCTGTGTCTCTCTCTCCCTGTGTCTCTCTCTCCCTGTGTCTCTCTCTCTCCCTGTGTCTCTCTCTCTCCCTGTGTCTCTCTCTCTCCCTGTGTCTCTCTCTCCCTGTCTCTCTCTCTCCCTGTGTCTCTCTCTCCCCCTGTGTCTCTCTCTCTCCCTGTGTCTCTCTCTCTCCCTGTGTCTCTCTCTCCCTGTGTCTCTCTCTCTCCCTGTGTCTCTCTCTCCCTGTGTCCTCTCTCCCTGTGTCTCTCTCTCTCCCTGTGTCTCTCTCTCCCTGTGTCTCTCTCTCCCTGTGTCTCTCTCTCCCTGTGTCTCTCTCTCCCTGTGTCTCTCTCTCTCCCTGTGTCTCTCTCTCTCCCTGTGTCTCTCTCTCCCTGTGTCTCTCTCTCTCCCTGTGTCTCTCTCTCCCTGTGTCTCTCTCTCCCTGTGTCTCTCTCTCTCCCTGTGTCTCTCTCTCCCTGTGTCTCTCTCTCTCCCTGTGTCTCTCTCTCCCTGTGTCTCTCTCTCCCTGTGTCTCTCTCCCTGTGTCTCTCTCTCTCCCTGTGTCTCTCTCTCCCTGTGTCTCTCTCTCTCCCTGTGTCTCTCTCTCTCCCTGTGTCTCTCTCTCTCCCTGTGTCTCTCTCTCTCCCTGTGTCTCTCTCTCTCCCTGTGTCTCTCTCTCTCCCTGTGTCTCTCTCTCCCTGTGTCTCTCTCTCCCTGTGTCTCTCTCTCTCCTGTGTCTCTCTCTCTCCCTGTGTCTCTCTCTCTCTCCCTGTGTCTCTCTCTCCCTGTGTCTCTCTCTCCCTGTCTCTCTCTCTCCCTGTGTCTCTCTCTCCCTGTGTCTCTCTCTCCCTGTCTCTCTCTCCCTGTGTCTCTCTCTCTCCCTGTGTCTCTCTCTCCCTGTGTCTCTCTCTCTCCCTGTGTCTCTCTCTCTCCCTGTGTCTCTCTCTCTCCCTGTGTCTCTCTCTTCTCTCTCCTGTGTCTCTCTCTCTCCCTGTGTCTCTCTCTCCCTGTGTCTCTCTCTCCCTGTGTCTCTCTCTCCCTGTGTCTCTCTCTCCCTGTGTCTCTCTCTCCCTGTGTCTCTCTCTCCCTGTGTCTCTCTCTCCCTGTGTCTCTCTCTCCCTGTGTCTCTCTCTCCCTGTGTCTCTCTCTCCCTGTGTCTCTCTCTCCCTGTGTCTCTCTCTCCCTGTGTGTCTCTCTCTCCCTGTGTCTCTCTCTCCCTGTGTCTCTCTCTCCCTGTGTCTCTCTCTCCCTGTGTCTCTCTCTCCCTGTGTCTCTCTCCCTGTGTCTCTCTCTCCCTGTGTGTCTCTCTCTCCCTGTCTCTCTCTCTCCCTGTGTCTCTCTCTCCCTGTGTCTCTCTCTCTCCCTGTGTCTCTCTCTCCCTGTGTCTCTCTCTCTCCCTGTGTCTCTCTCTCCCTGTCTCTCTCTCTCCCTGTGTCTCTCTCTCCCTGTGTCTCTCTCTCTCCCTGTGTCTCTCTCTCCCTGTGTGTCTCTCTCTCCCTGTGTCTCTCTCTCCCTGTGTCTCTCTCTCCCTGTGTCTCTCTCTCTCCCTGTCTCTCTCTCTCCCTGTGTCTCTCTCTCTCCCTGTGTCTCTCTCTCTCCCTGTGTCTCTCTCTCCCTGTGTCTCTCTCTCTCCTGTGTCTCTCTCTCCCTGTGTCTCTCTCTCTCCCTGTGTCTCTCTCTCCCTGTGTCTCTCTCTCTCCCTGTGTCTCTCTCTCCCTGTGTCTCTCTCTCCCTGTGTCTCTCTCTCTCCCTGTCTCTCTCTCTCCCTGTCTCTCTCTCTCCCTGTGTCTCTCTCTCTCCCTGTGTCTCTCTCTCCCTGTGTCTCTCTCTCTCCCTGTGTGTCTCTCTCTCCCTGTGTGTCTCTCTCTCCCTGTGTCTCTCTCTCCCTGTGTCTCTCTCTCTCCCTGTCTCTCTCTCTCCCTGTGTTCTCTCTCTCCCTGTGTCTCTCTCTCTCCCTGTGTCTCTCTCTCCCTGTGTCTCTCTCTCTCCCTGTGTCTCTCTCTCCCTGTGTCTCTCTCTCTCCCTGTGTCTCTCTCTCCCTGTGTCTCTCTCTCTCCCTGTCTCTCTCTCTCCCTGTGTCTCTCTCTCCCTGTGTCTCTCTCTCTCCCTGTGTCTCTCTCTCCCTGTGTCTCTCTCTCCCTGTGTCTCTCTCTCTCCCTGTGTCTCTCTCTCTCCTGTGTCTCTCTCTCCCCTGTGTCTCTCTCTCCCTGTGTCTCTCTCTCTCCCTGTGTCTCTCTCTCCCTGTGTCTCTCTCTCTCCCTGTGTCTCTCTCTCTCCCTGTGTCTCTCTCTCTCCCTGTGTCTCTCTCTCTCTCCTGTGTCTCTCTCTCTCCCTGTGTCTCTCTCTCCCTGTGTCTCTCTCTCCCTGTGTCTCTCTCTCCCTGTGTCTCTCTCTCCCTGTGTCTCTCTCTCTCCCTGTGTCTCTCTCTCTCCCTGTGTCTCTCTCTCTCTCCCTGTGTCTCTCTCTCTCCCTGTGTCTCTCTCTCCCTGTGTCTCTCTCTCTCCTGTGTCTCTCTCTCTCCCTGTGTCTCTCTCTCCCTGTGTCTCTCTCTCCCTGTGTCTCTCTCTCCCTGTCTCTCTCTCTCTCCCTGTGTCTCTCTCTCCCTGTCTCTCTCTCTCTCTCCCTGTCTCTCTCTCTCCTCTCTCCCTGTGTCTCTCTCTCCCTGTGTCTCTCTCTCCCTGTGTGTCTCTCTCTCCCTGTGTCTCTCTCTCCCTGTGCCTCTCTCTCCCTGTGTCTCTCTCTCCCTGTGTCTCTCTCTCCCTGTGTCTCTCTCTCCCTGTGTCTCTCTCTCCCTGTGTCTCTCTCTCCCTGTGTCTCTCTCTCCCTGTGTCTCTCTCTCCCTGTGTGTCTCTCTCTCCCTGTGTGTCTCTCTCTCCCTGTGTCTCTCTCTCCCTGTCTCTCTCTCTCCCTGTGTGTCTCTCTCTCCCTGTGTCTCTCTCTCTCCCTGTGTCTCTCTCTCTCCCTGTGTGTCTCTCTCTCCCTGTGTCTCTCTCTCTCCCTGTGTCTCTCTCTCTCCCTGTGTCTCTCTCTCTCCCTGTGTCTCTCTCTCTCCCTGTGTCTCTCTCTCTCCCTGTGTCTCTCTCTCTCCCTGTGTCTCTCTCTCTCAATTTCAATTTCAACAAGCTTTATTGGCATGACTGTGGTTCACAATATTGCCAAAGCTACAGAATTACAGAAAAAAGTAACAATAATAATGATGATGATAATAACAATAACAACAACAATAATAATAATAATAATGATGATGATAACAATAACAACAACAATAATAATAATAATGATGATATCAATAACAATAATAACAATGATGATAACAATAATAATAATAACAATGATGATAACAACAACAACAATAATAAGCAGCATATCAGTGTGCAGGTCAACTCATGTGGAGGAAATCATGTCAGGTGTTGTTGTGCAGGTCGTCTCTTCTCCTGTGGCAGGCGTTCACATGTCTGTCTGTCTGTCTGTCTCTCTAACTGTCTGTCTCTCTAACTGTCTGTCTGTCTCTCTAACTGTCTGTCTGTCGGTCTCTCTAACTGTCTAACTGTCTGTCTCTCTAACTGTCTGTCTCTCTAACTGTCTGTCTGTCTCTCTAACTGTCTGTCTGTCGGTCTCTCTAACTGTCTAACTGTCTGTCTCTCTAACTGTCTGTCTGTCTCTCTAACTGTCTGTCTGTCTCTCTAACTGTCTGTCTGTCTGTCTCTCTAACTGTCTGTCTGTCTGTCTGTCTAACTGTCTAACTGTCTCTCTGTCTGTCTCTCTCTCTCTCTCTCTAACTGTCTGTCTGTCTCTCTAACTGTCTGTCTGTCTCTCTAACTGTCTGTCTGTCGGTCTCTCTAACTGTCTAACTGTCTGTCTCTCTAACTGTCTGTCTGTCTCTCTAACTGTCTGTCTGTCTGTCTCTCTAACTGTCTGTCTGTCTGTCTGTCTAACTGTCTAACTGTCTCTCTGTCTGTCTCTCTCTCTCTCTCTCTAACTGTCTCTCTAACTGTCTCTCTCTCTAACTGTCTCTCTCTCTAACTGTCTGTCTCTCTAACTGTCAGAGCTCAGATCATCTGCCATGGAGGCCCGTCGACGCCGCCATCATGCCGACCATCCTCCCCACCACTGCGCCCAGCCTGGCGGAGCTGTTATCGTCCCCCTCCAAAGCGGTGAAGGCCTTCGGGATCGTCTGCCTGGCCGCCCTGAGGTGTTCCAGGATTTGGCGTCACCAGAGAATCTTTAGGGGATAAAAAACACGACATAAGTGACTCAGTGACAACAGAAGTATCAGAGTATCAACCTTGGAAACCTACATATGAACGCACCTGATTTTCTACGTTTGTATTCCAACCTGCGCACCCAACCCCTTTTTCCACCCCCGCAACCGCTCCAGAATCGAGCCGAGGACTCTGCCAGTTACGCAAACCTTAGGTATGGAGGAGGACATGATGAACCTCAGCAACGCTTCTATGTCGATGAGGACACGTCTCTGGCTCGAGGGCTTCAATTTTGCCCTCAGGTGATTTAAGTAGCTGAGGGTCGAAAAAATGGAAGTCATGAGCTCCGCAAATATGGAAATGAATTCCATCACTTGGATTTGGAGAGGACAAAGCAGAGCTACATAGCCATTGAGTTTGACCGTGTTGTTTAGAAAAAGTAGGCCCTTATTTATGTCCGTGCCCCCACCGGACATGTAAAGCAGGAACTTCTTAGCGTAAGATATTCGCTGCTTTAAGTTTTTCCTGTCTTTCTCGGTCTGGTTAGGCCCCAAGAGGTTCGCCTCAAAGGAGTCCAATAGAAAGTCTATAAAGAAAAGGAAATACCGGAAAAACAACGTCAGATTCATGGCAGCGTATGCATTTGTCCAGGAATAAACACTTTCACTTTACTGACAAACATCATCTGATTCCAGGAGTTAAACTCACCCAGTTTGGGGCTGAGACTGCCGGACTTGGAGGAGGAGGAACCAGGCAGGGGAGTGGATGCTGCTGCGGGTGGGGATGAGACTCCGCGGGGAGGAGGAGGATCCTCTGGACTGGCGGGAGGAGGTGGAGGAGGAGACCCTGGGCTCGCAGGAGCAGGAGGTGGAGGAGACTCTGGGCTCTTAGGAGCAGGAGGCGGAGGAGACTCTGGGCTCGCAGGAGCAGGAGGCGGAGGTGCAGGCGCTCCTGGATGAGGGAGACGGGGCTGGTTTTGGACCATACCCTGCAGTACTTCAAACTCCACCACAAGCAACTCCATGACCACCTTTGCCCTCTCCAGGCGTATCACGAATTCCTCCGCCGATGGAGGCGCCGGGGTGTGCGTCGGTGGAGCCGGGGAAGGTGTCGGTGGGCCCGCCTTCTCACGGAAGCTATCTTTTATAGCCCGACGTTTGGCCTTCGCCATTAGCCTCGACAAGCGCTTCCCCTGTGGGTTGAGCAAATATATTATTGAATGAAAATGGAAGAAAGAACACAGGTTATGTTTTGCACCGAGTTGTATCGTACCGGCCTCTGGCCATGGGTAGCGATGAGGTGCTTATCCAGCCGGACATATGCTTTCTGGCCCTTGCACCCCACGATGGGACAACCCAGCTTCCCTCCGTATCTCAGCGTCCTCTGGCTGATTATAAGCCGGCGCTGTTCTGAATCCTGGACCCCGTGTTGGTTACGGATGTGCCGGGAGAGGCTGGCATATCGGTTGTGGCATACGGGGCACTTTTCCCTTTTTTTTCCTAAGGTAGAGAAAGTTAATATTCCGGGAGAAATACGTCTAATTCCACGAATATAACACGTTTAAAACAACAACTAATTCAAACCGTTATGAAGTAAGTGTTCCTCCGTTCCGGAAGAAATACGTCTGATTCCAGGAATTATCAATGCACCTGAGAGAGTTGTGTCTTACCTTCATCGTCGCGAGCTTGTGACACACTGACTACGCGATAACCCGTCACTCTTATACCCTTGTAGTAAAAAAAAAAAAGAGGCCACTCCCCCTCATTAATTATGCATAAGCAAGTTCATATTCCGGAAAAATGACATATGATTCCATAAATTAAACCCGTTAAAATCAAAACATTTACATTAAGTTTAATTTCAGGAAGGGGACCACCGTACGGTAATTATCTAAGACACAAGCCCGGGGACAGGTGCTTGAGTCCGTGGAAGGTCTCAAAGACAACTAATGGTAAATTATAACTCCTGAGAGTGGACCACTACGCGGTACATACGTCAGACATGTGCCCGCGGACAGGTGCTTGAGTCGGGGGAAGGTTTCAATGAGGATCAAGGGTAAAGTATAATTCCTGGAAGTGGAACTCCATGATAATGAATACAACATTATTGTTTGAACAGTCTTTTATTTGAATATCTACAGAACTTAGATTAAATACAAACAACTTTCAACAAGACGAACCAATCATTAGAACACTATTAATACACACTATTCAAATATTATTCAAATATTATTCAAATATTATTCGTCGTTGGACTCGGACGACGACGACGACTTGGAGGAGTCCGAGTCAGTCACTGTTCGGTTCTTTGATGATTCTCCGCACCGAACGGGGCGTCAGAAGAGGACACGTTGTTCTAACTCTTTGTGGTTTTTTATTTCTTTTGTTTGATTTTCCACAGTTGTTGATCCACAAATTACAGGTTTTAAACCTGTAGAATAGAAAAACTAGTTTGTAAAAGCTACATAATATATAAACTCTGAATATTATAAATATACATTCATAAATTACATTATAGTTTTTGTGTTATAATAATATAGCATTATATAGATAATATAATATAGTATAATTAGTGTTTAAACCGAATATGCAGCAATTCCAGGCCTAAGAAACATTCAGTGTATTAAAACATACATTAAGCATCGCACACACGAGCCACACGCTCTCAATCTGTTGGCTTTAAATGGAAACAGTGAGTAGTTTTAAATAGCAGCGCTAAGAATAGCAGACCATTTCCTGTGTAAGAGTGATCAACTACATTACCCAGCCTGCACCGCAAACAGGAAGTGCACTCGTGACTATGGAGAAGCTACAACTTTAAACATTTACCGCGATAAAGCCTCGGACACAATCAAGCAGTTAAACATTTAAGCATCAGACGGTAACCAGTGTTCCATCGGCGTGACCACCACGTTATCAAGCATACAACCGCATATATACACACACACACACACACAACACACAACGGTAGTACAGCGCAACATAAACACACAAGCAAAGTTAAACCGCGGCTCGCTCAATGGACCAAAACAGCAGCTTACCGGCGGCGCATCTCTCCCGGCGAGACAACATGCAAACTAGTTCTTGCTCCCGTTTCTATGCCGTGCTCATTGGGATGTGTTAGTGCACGCTATAACTGGCCCGCGCTTCAATCACGGTAAATGACACTCCCACTCTCATTTCACCTGTGTTTGGTTGTGACGTGCCCACCTGTGACTTTGGAAACGTATCCCCGTAACGTAGTGCGCTCAACAGTCACCGTCAAAATTTCGGAAGGCCCAGGTTGTGGCTCTGGCTCTACCTCCATCGCCTCTGCCGGAGCCTGGCTCTCCTCCTCCTCCTCCTCCCGCATTGCCTGGCTCTCCTCCTCCTCCTCCTCCCGCATTGCCTGGCTCTCCTCCTCCTCCTCCCGCATTGCCTGGCTCTCCTCCTCCTCCTCCTCCCGCATTGCCTGGCTCTCCTCCTCCTCCTCCCGCATTGCCTGGCTCTCCTCCTCCTCCCGCATTGCCTGGCTCTCCTTCTCCTCCTCCTCCCGCATTGCCTGGCTCTCCTCCTCCTCCCGCATTGCCTGGCTCTCCTCCTCCTCCCGCATTGCCTGGCTCTCCTCCTTCTCCTCCTCCCGCATTGCCTGGCTCTCCTCCCTACCCATGGCCAGAGACCGGTACGATACAACTCGGTGCAAAACATAACCTGTGTTCTTTCTTCCATTTTCATTCAATAATATATTTGCTCAACCCACAGGGGAAGCGCTTGTCGAGGCTATTGGCGAAGGCCAAACGTCGGGCTATAAAAGATAGCCTCCGTGAGAAGGTGGGCTGGGTCTAAAGGTCAGGAGGGCGGGGGTCAGAGGTCAGGAGGGCTGGGTCAAAAGGTCAAGAGGGTGGGTTCAAAAGATCAGGGGGCGGGGTCAAATGTCAGGAGGGCGGGGTCAAATGTCAGGAGGGCGGGGTTTAAAAGGTCAGCACAGGCTCCTCCTCTTCCCTGACTTCACTCAGCCCAGGAAGAGGAAAAGACCGCAAGGTACGCTGGGAAATGCAGTCTGCTACACTCAGGTTAATATAAAGCATCATAAATCAAAATAAAACAAACACTTTATCTGTTTAGGGGCGGGGCTTCCTGTTGCCATGGTGCCCAGGAAACGGGCGGCGGCGCGGCGACACGGCCACGTCACCGGAGATGAGGACGCCGACCTGGACGTGACGCTGGTGGAGCGACTGAGCGCGCTCAAAGACTTCCTGATTCGGCAGGGCCTGGACCTGAGAGATGACATCACTTCCTGTGAGCGATGACATCACTTCCTGTCAGTTGACAGAGCTGCTATTATTGCATGTCCCTGCCGAACACTTTAGTTAGCAGCGAGCTAACGTTAGCGCTGATGTGACGCCTTTGTCGTCATCGACCGCTGTTACCACGGTAACGGTCCGTAGCTTTTTATTATTTTATATTTGCAGTGTTTTTGATTTCCTCAGTTTGTTTTTTTACAGTTTTGGGCTTTTTTTAAAATGTGAATTTAAAAATTGTTTTTTTATATTTTAAGACCACGCCCCACACACGAGACCACGCCCCACACACGAGACCACGCCCCACACACGAGACCACGCCCCACACACGAGACCACGCCCCCACGCGAGGCCACGCCCCCGGGTCGTACTTAGAGTTTAAACGTGTAATATTTATATTTCTGCTGAAAATGTTTCTATTTTTGGATCAAATAAAGTTTTTCTTCTCACTCAAGTTTTTTTATTGATTTTCTTTAAAACTGAAGACGACTGCAGGAGCCGAGCATTGTGGGTAATGTCCTCACCTGTCACAGTAGACCTCACCTGTCGCAGTAGACCTCACCTGTCGCAGTAGACCTCACCTGTCACAGTAGACCTCACCTGTCACAGTCTGCCTCACCTGTCACAGTAGACCTCACCTGTCACAGTAGGCCTCACCTGTCACAGTAGGCCTCACCTGTCACAGCAGACCTCACCTGTCACAGTCGGCCTCACCTGTCACAGTAGACCTCACCTGTCACAGTAGTCCTCACCTGTCACAGTAATTCTCACCTGTCACAGTAGGCCTCACCTGTCACAGTAGACCTCACCTGTCACAGTAGTCCTCACCTGTCGCAGTAGACCTCACCTGTCACAGTAGACCTCACCTGTCACAGTAGGCCTCACCTGTCACAGTAGACCTCACCTGTCACAGTAGACCTCACCTGTCACAGTCTGCCTCACCTGTCGCAGTAGACCTCACCTGTCGCAGTAGACCTCACCTGTCACAGTCTGCCTCACCTGTCGCAGTCGGCCTCACCTGTCACAGTAGTCCTCACCTGTCACAGTAGACCTCACCTGTCGCAGTAGACCTCACCTGTCGCAGTAGGCCTCACCTGTCACAGTCTGCCTCACCTGTCGCAGTAGACCTCACCTGTCACAGTAGACCTCACCTGTCACAGTAGACTTCACCTGTCACAGTAGACCTCACCTGTCACAGTAGACCTCACCTGTCACAGTAGACCTCACCTGTCACAGTCTGCCTCACCTGTCACAGTAGACCTCACCTGTCACAGTCTGCCTCACCTGTCACAGTAGTCCTCACCTGTCACAGTAGACCTCACCTGTCACAGTAGACCTCACCTGTCACAGTAGACCTCACCTGTCACAGTCTGCCTCACCTGTCACAGTAGACCTCACCTGTCCCAGTAGACCTCACCTGTCACAGTCTGCCTCACCTGTCACAGTCTGCCTCACCTGTCACAGTAGACCTCACCTGTCACAGTCTGCCTCACCTGTCACAGTAGACCTCACCTGTCCCAGTAGACCTCACCTGTCACAGTAGACCTCACCTGTCACAGTAGGCCTCACCTGTCACAGTAGGCCTCACCTGTCACAGTCGACCTCACCTGTCACAGTAGACCTCACCTGTCACAGTCTGCCTCACCTGTCACAGTAGACCTCACCTGTCCCAGTAGACCTCACCTGTCACAGTAGACCTCACCTGTCACAGTAGGCCTCACCTGTCACAGTAGACCTCACCTGTCGCAGTAGACCTCACCTGTCACAGTAGACCTCACCTGTCACAGTAGGCCTCACCTGTCACAGTAGGCCTCACCTGTCACAGTAGACCTCACCTGTCACAGTAGGCCTCACCTGTCACAGTAGACCTCACCTGTCACAGTAGGCCAGGTGTGGGTGTGTGTGTATATATGATGATGATGATGATGATGAAAGTGAGAGACCTGAAGAAACGACCTCAGTTTCTCCGGTGATCGCTGCTGCTCGAGCTACCGAGCACGGAACCGGCGCCTTTCCAGCCGTCCAGATGACGTCACAGTCGGACTGTCAAGATGACGTCACAGTCGGACCGTCAAGGTGACTGGTTAGTGATGGATTCATCATCAGCTGATGGTGTGTGTGCTGATGGTGTGTGTGTGTGTGTGTTGATGGTGTGAGTGTTGATGGTGTGTGTGTTGATGGTGTGTGTGTGTTGATGGTGTGTGTGTGTGTGTTTTGTTTTAAACTTTAAGGTCAAACTGCGCGTTTATGGTTTTTTATAACATTTTCTGTACAAACGTGATGTTGATCCCAAAGTTCTGCCACGAGTTTCCAGGGTCCGTCAGCACCAGCACCAACACCGGCCCCGGCACCAACACCGGCACCGGCGTAAGCACCGGCCCCAACACCGGCACCGGCGTAAGCACCGGCGTGAAACAGTTAATCCTGATCCAATCAGTGACTCATTGATTTCACCTGTTTGAGACTCAACATCCACACAGAGAGACACGTCCAAGAGAGACCAGAAGAGACCAGAGACCAGAGACCGGGGAGCAGAACCGGGCGGGACTGACGCGCTCACCGGCACCGGCAGCGGCACCGGCACCGGCTCCGCTCTGAAACAGTTTATCCGGATCCAATCAGTGACTCATTGATTTCACACTGTTTGAGACTCAACATCCACACAGAGAGACACGGAGCTCAGCTCACGCGCTCCAAACACCTGACAGGTGAGAACTGAACTAACAAGAGAATCAGGTTTGTTTGTGTTGATGCTGTAAATGAAGAGTTTTAAAGGTCCAGACTAAGAGAATCAATAATAATATTAAATGTGAGGAGCCGCAGAAATGAATCACTGATCCTGTGCTGAGGGAGATTCAGGTGCATTGTGGGTAAAGAAACAAACGGATCCTCTTTGTTTTATTTGTTTTATTTGAAGAAACTTGAGTTTAAAGAACACGAGAGAAACAGGAGAGAGGTTAAAAACATGAAGTTTAATGAAACACGTGATG
>NW_028154826.1:10000-36724 GCF_963691815.1 Echiichthys vipera | reverse complement strand
TAGCTTCCTGCTGCAGTAACAACAACAATGAGGACAAAGGTGTTTGTACACGCGTGGTTTAAATGAGGCTGTGTGTGTTCAGGTATTCCCAACGTCCTGGACAACTGTCCCAAGGTCCCCAACCCGATGCAGACGGACAGAGACCGAGACGGCGTGGGAGACGCCTGTGACAGCTGCCCCGAGCTCAGCAACCCCATGCAGGTAAATGGTGAATGGACTTGAACTGATAAAGCACCTTTCTAATCTTCGACGACTCACGGCGCTTTCACAGTGTTTGTCACGTTCACCCGTTCACACTGATGTGACGTCTACAGACCGTCTAATCTGACCATTCACACACTTTCACACACATTCACACACATTCACACACATTCACACACATTCACACTCCCAGACGAGCGCGGGGAGCAATTCAGGGTCCAGTGTCTTGCCCAAGGACACTACGACATGTGGACCGTGGGAGCTGGGGATCGAACCGCCAATCTCTTGAGTGGAGGACGATCCACTCTTCCACTTAGCCACAGTCGCCCACTAGGTTCCCCCCCCCCCACACACACACACACACGGACCCGTGTCCCGGTCCTGCACCTGAGGCTCAGCTCTGACCTCTGTGACGGAGAGGGCGAGAGTTTGAGCACAGGAAGCTTTTGTGCTGGCTCGTCTTCATTTCTCTGTATTTGTTTCCCTGAGCTCGACCCGCCCACACGCCTGAGGGCGTAGAGTGCAGGTCCCTGTGGTCTTTGGGGACGGAGGTAGAGTCCCTGCTCCCACTGCAGCGCGTGCGATTCTGCCTCTTTCTGGTTGAAAGTGCGGAGAACTCGACGCCTTTAGGACAGAAACGCGTCTGTGGGTAGAGTTGTAGTCTCCATGGTGACGTCCTCAGAGGGTTTAAAGGTAAAGCTCCTGTTGTTGCTGTTGTGTCAGAACCCACGGCAGCGGAGCTCGAACCTGCGGAGCGTGTGCAGACGTGTGTCACGCACCAATGCTGCAGTGACTGAAGGAGGTCCATTAAAGCTCTGAGCGACATTCTGAAACAACCCCCCTCCCTCACCCGTGTCAGCACGCTACAAACCCACGGCTAACGTATGCTAACGTGAGCTGCTAAGCTAATCGCTAGCTGCTCAGAGTTTAGAGAGGGGGGGGGGGGGGGCTTCGTTGACGGCTGAGACTCTGATGACTTTGTTCTTTTTGCTTCTTATTGTGTCAGACTTCAGGAACACGATCGCCATAGCAACGATGTTGATAATAATTACCAATGTTCCGAACGTTGGAGCGCAGCTTTAGAGGAGACCGGCGTGTGCGTGGCGTCTGAGGAACCCGCCTCACCTGTTCTCCGTCTCTCTTTCAGACCGACATCGACAACGACCTGGTGGGCGACGTCTGCGACACCAACCAGGACACGTACGTGTGACAGAACGAGGCGAGGTAAATGTTGGAGACGGCGAGCGTGACGCAGACGAGCTGACGGTGTGAATGTGCCCCCGCAGGGACGGGGACGGCCTCCAGGACAGCAGAGACAACTGCCCCGACCTCCCCAACAGCTCCCAGCTGGACTCTGACAACGACGGCCTGGGAGACCTCTGCGACCACGACGACGACAACGACGGCGTCCTCGACGACCACGACAACTGCCGACTCATCGTCAACCCCAACCAGAAAGACTCCGACAGTAACCACCTGAGACACCTGTCTGTCTGTCTGTCGCCTGTCTGTCTGTCCCTCACCTGTCTGTCTGTCGCCTGTCTGTCTGTCCCTCACCTGTCTGTCTGTCCCTCACCTGTCTGTCTGTCTGTCGCCTGTCTGTCTGTCCCTCACCTGTCTGTCTGTCGCCTGTCTGTCTGTCCCTCACCTGTCTGTCTGTCTCTCACCTGTCTGTCTGTCCCTCACCTGTCTGTCTGTCTGTCGCCTGTCTGTTTCTCACCTGTCTGTCTGTCGCCTGTCTGTCTGTCTCTCACCTGTCTGTCTGTCTCTCACCTGTCTGTCTGTCTCTCACCTGTCTGTCTATCACATGTCTGTCTGTCTCTCACCTGTCTGTCTGTCTGTCGCCTGTCTGTCTGTCTCTCACCTGTCTGTCTGTCTCTCACCTGTCTGTCTGTCTCTCACCTGGCTGTTTCTCACCTGTCTGTCTGTCTGTCTCTCACCTGGCTGTTTCTCACCTGTCTGTCTGTCTGTCTCTCACCTGTCTGTCCCTCACCTGTCTGTCTGTCTCTCACCTGTCTGTCTCTCACCTGTCTGTCTGTCTCTCACCTGTCTGTCTCTCACCTGTCTGCCCCTCACCTGTCTGTCTGTCCCTCACCTGTCTGTCTGTCGCCTGTCTGTCTGTCTCTCACCTGTCTGTCTGTCTCTCACCTGTCTGTCTGTCTCTCACCTGTCTGTCTATCACATGTCTGTCTGTCTCTCACCTGTCTGTCTGTCGCCTGTCTGTCTGTCTCTCACCTGTCTGTCTGTCTCTCACCTGTCTGTCTATCACATGTCTGTCTCTCACCTGGCTGTTTCTCACCTGTCTGTCTGTCTGTCCCTCACCTGTCTGTTTCTCACCTGTCTGTCTGTCCCTCACCTGTCTGTCTGTCCCTCACCTGTCTGTCTGTCTCTCACCTGTCTGTCTCTCACCTGTCTGTCTGTCTCTCACCTGTCTGTCTCTCACCTGTCTGTCCCTCACCTGTCTGTCTGTCTCTCACCTGTCTGTCTGTCCCTCACCTGTCTGTCTGTCTGTCTGTCTGTCGCCTGTCTGTTTCTCACCTGTCTGTCTGTCGCCTGTCTGTCTGTCGCCTGTCTGTCTGTCTGTCGCCTGTCTGTCGCCTGTCTGTCTGTCTCTCACCTGTCTGTCTGTCTCTCACCTGTCTGTCTGTCTCTCACCTGTCTGTCTATCACATGTCTGTCTGTCTCTCACCTGTCTGTCTGTCGCCTGTCTGTCTGTCTCTCACCTGTCTGTCTGTCTCTCACCTGTCTGTCTGTCTCTCACCTGTCTGTCTATCACATGTCTGTCTGTCTCTCACCTGTCTGTCTGTCGCCTGTCTGTCTGTCTCTCACCTGTCTGTCTGTCTCTCACCTGTCTGTCTGTCTCTCACCTGTCTGTCTCTCACCTGGCTGTTTCTCACCTGTCTGTCTGTCTCTCACCTGTCTGTCCCTCACCTGTCTGTCTGTCCCTCACCTGTCTGTTTCTCACCTGTCTGTCTGTCCCTCACCTGTCTGTCTGTCTCTCACCTGTCTGTCTCTCACCTGTCTGTCTGTCTCTCACCTGTCTGTCCCTCACCTGTCTGTCTGTCTCTCACCTGTCTGTCCCTCACCTGTCTGTCTGTCCCTCACCTGTCTGTCTGTCTCTCACCTGTCTGTCTCTCACCCGTCTGTCTCCAGTGAACGGCGTGGGGGACGTCTGTGAGAGCGACTTTGATAACGACGCTGTGCTGGACTTCCTGGACGCGTGTCCTGAGAGCGCTGAGGTCACGCTCACGGACTTCAGAGCCTATCAGACGGTGATCCTGGACCCAGAGGGCGACGCCCAGATCGACCCCACCTGGGTGGTCCTGAACCAGGTGACCTTTGACCCCGTGACATCATCACACCTTCTGTCATTTCATCCCAGTGAAACTGCTGCAGGGTCTGCCGTCTGCCTCCAGTCCAGCTAGCTAGCACCCTAACGTTAGCATCAGATGAGTGGACTCAAAACAATCACACCTTTGACTCTTGAGTGTGTTGAACGTTGCTGTAACACGTTGAATCGCGTCCGTGCTGCTGTAAACGTTCTGAGCACAGACACACGACCTCCAGCACTTACACCAAGGTCAACAACACGACCCGAGACGGTTAGCTAACGCCGTGTTAGCTCAACAGGGAGCGTACCGATGCTCACCGCTTTGTATGTGACCGGGGACATCGCCCCTTTATTAAAGGTTGAATGTGTAGAACGATCAGAACAGCTCCAGCTAGAGTCTCCAGATCGTCGTCTCAACAACCAAAAAGAAGTCCAGCAGTGGGGTTGCCAGGTTGGTCAGACCCCGCCCTCATAGTAAAGTCCATTACAGTGGATTAGCAAAGTCACTCCCAAAGGAAGGAGCCCATTGGTGCTTTGTTCCAGCAGAACACGTAAACGTCATGAGCAGACTTTACCTCCTCCGCAGACTCAGGTCTCCTCACACCTGCAGCCTCGGTGACGCAACCTCCATCTCATCACAGCAGTGTGCTGGGACCAACACACTCTCCTGGGGAAGATCAGATCCATCATGGACCCCACCGGGCTGCAGGTGGAGGGGCTGCAGGTGGAGGGGCTGCAGGTGGAGGGGCTGCAGGTGGAGGGGCTGCAGGGGCTGCAGATGGAGGGGCTGCACGTGAAGGGGCTGCAGGTGGAGGGGCTGCAGGTGAAGGGGCTGCAGGTGGAGGGGCTGCAGGGGCTGCAGGTGAAGGGGCTGCAGGTGGAGGGGCTGCAGGGGCTGCACGTGAAGGGGCTGCAGGTGGAGGGGCTGCAGGGGCCGCACGTGAAGGGGCTGCAGGTGGAGGGGCTGCAGGGGCTGCAGATGGAGGGGCTGCACGTGAAGGGGCTGCAGGTGGAGGGGCTGCAGATGGGGGGGGGGCTGCAGGTGAAGGGGCTGCAGGTGGAGGGGCTGCAGGTGAAGGGGCTGCAGGTGGAGGGGCTGCAGGTGAAGGGGCTTCAGATGGAGGGGCTGCAGGTAGAGGGGCTGCAGATGGAGGGGCTGCAGATGGAGGGGCTGCAGGTGGAGGGGCTGCAGATGGAGGGGCTGCAGGTAGAGGGGCTGCAGGTGGAGGGGCTGCAGGTGGAGGGGCTGCAGGTGGAGGGGGCTGGTTCCTAAACAAAGCACCAACGGGCTCCTTCCACTGTAATGGACTTTACTATGAGAGGAGCTGGTGCAGGGGCCAGTAGGTAAGTCTTTGATAGACTCTGGTTCACTAACGACGCTGCTGCTGATCAGCTGTGAACAGGAAACATGACTGAGTGAAGTGTGACGCTTGTGTCCTCTGAACGCCGTCTTCAGGGTATGGAGATCGTCCAGACCATGAACAGCGACCCGGGTCTGGCTGTGGGTACGTGTCTCTCTTTGAGTCTGATCCAGAGTCCAGGTTAGACGGCCGCCCTCCCCCTGACCTCCTCCTCCCCGTGTGTCTGCAGGCTACACGGCGTTTAACGGCGTCGACTTCGAGGGAACGTTTCACGTCAACACCGTCACCGATGACGACTACGCCGGCTTCATCTTCGGGTACCAGGACTCCTCCAGCTTCTACGTGGTGATGTGGAAACAGACGGAGCAGACGTACTGGCAGTCGCTGCCCTTCAGAGCCGCCGCCCAGCCCGCCCTGCAGCTCAAGGTCCGCACTTAGTTCAATTTCCAGGGGGGCGTCAGAGTCTCAGCCCGGCTCTGCCTCCAGGGGGGCGTCAGAGTCTCAGCCTCCACTCACGGGTCCCTGGTTCTGTGTGCGTCCTGCAGGCGGTGAAGTCCCGGACCGGACCGGGGGAGTTCCTGAGGAACGCCCTGTGGCACACCGGAGACACTCCCGGAGAGGTGACGCTGCTCTGGAAGGATCCACGCAACGTAGGCTGGAAGGACAAGACCTCGTACCGCTGGCACCTCAGCCACCGGCCTCAGGTGGGCTACATCAGGTGAGACAAGAACCAGGCCAGAACAAGGCCAGAACCAGGCCAGGACCAGGACACAACCGGGACAGAACCAGGACAGAATCAAGACAGAACCAGGCCAGGACCAGGACACAATCAGGCAAGAACCAGGACACAATCAGGCCAGGACCAGGACAGAATCAGGCAAGAACCAGGACACAATCAGGCCAGAACCAGGACAGAATCACATTGCACTACAGTACAGTTCTCTCTGGTTCTCTGCAGTTCTCTCTGGTTCTCTGCAGTTCTCTGGTTCTCTGCAGTTCTCTCTGGTTCTCTGCAGTTCTCTCTGGTTCTCTGCAGTTCTCTCTGGTTCTCTGCAGTTCTCTCTGGTTCTCTGCAGTTCTCTGGTTCTCTGCAGTTCTCTGGTTCTCTGCAGTTCTCTCTGGTTCTCTGCAGTTCTCTGGTTCTCTGCAGTTCTCTGGTTCTCTACAGTTCTCTCTGGTTCTCTGCAGTTCTCTCTGGTTCTCTGCAGTTCTCTCTGGTTCTCTGCAGTTCTCTGGTTCTCTACAGTTCTCTCTGGTTCTCTGCAGTTCTCTGGTTCTCTGCAGTTCTCTCTGGTTCTCTGCAGTTCTCTCTGGTTCTCTACAGTTCTCTCTGGTTCTCTGCAGTTCTCTGGTTCTCTGCAGTTCTCTCTGGTTCTCTGCAGTTCTCTCTGGTTCTCTGCAGTTCTCTGGTTCTCTGCAGTTCTCTGGTTCTCTGCAGTTCTCTGGTTCTCTGCAGTTCTCTCTGGTTGTTTGCAGTTCTCTCTGGTTCTCTGCAGTTCTCTGGTTCTCTGCAGTTCTCTAGTTCTCTGCAGTTCTCTCTGGTTCTCTGCAGTTCTCTCTGCAGTTCTCTCTGGTTCTCTGCAGTTCTCTCTGGTTCTCTACAGTTCTCTCTGGTTCTCTACAGTTCTCTGGTTCTCTGCAGTTCTCTCTGGTTCTCTACAGTTCTCTCTGGTTCTCTGCAGTTCTCTCTGGTTCTCTGCAGTTCTCTGGTTCTCTGCAGTTCTCTCTGGTTCTCTACAGTTCTCTGGTTCTCTACAGTTCTCTCTGGTTCTCTGCAGTTCTCTCTGGTTCTCTACAGTTCTCTGGTTCTCTACAGTTCTCTCTGGTTCTCTGCAGTTCTCTCTGGTTCTCTGCAGTTCTCTGGTTCTCTGCAGTTCTCTGGTTCTCTGCAGTTCTCTCTGGTTCTCTACAGTTCTCTCTGGTTCTCTGCAGTTCTCTCTGGTTCTCTGCAGTTCTCTGGTTCTCTGCAGTTCTCTCTGGTTCTCTGCAGTTCTCTCTGGTTCTCTGCAGTTCTCTCTGGTTCTCTACAGTTCTCTGGTTCTCTACAGTTCTCTCTGGTTCTCTGCAGTTCTCTCTGGTTCTCTGCAGTTCTCTGGTTCTCTGCAGTTCTCTCTGGTTCTCTGCAGTTCTCTCTGGTTCTCTACAGTTCTCTGGTTCTCTACAGTTCTCTCTGGTTCTCTGCAGTTCTCTCTGGTTCTCTACAGTTCTCTGGTTCTCTACAGTTCTCTGGTTCTCTACAGTTCTCTCTGGTTCTCTGCAGTTCTCTCTGCAGTTCTCTCTGGTTCTCTGCAGTTCTCTCTGGTTCTCTACAGTTCTCTCTGGTTCTCTACAGTTCTCTGGTTCTCTGCAGTTCTCTCTGGTTCTCTACAGTTCTCTCTGGTTCTCTACAGTTCTCTCTGGTTCTCTACAGTTCTCTCTGGTTCTCTACAGTTCTCTGGTTCTCTGCAGTTCTCTGGTTCTCTGCAGTTCTCTCTGGTTCTCTGCAGTTCTCTCTGGTTCTCTGCAGTTCTCTGGTTCTCTGCAGTTTTCTCTGGTTCTCTGCAGTTCTCTCTGGTTCTCTGCAGTTCTCTCTGGTTCTCTGCAGTTCTCTGGTTCTCTGCAGTTCTCTGGTTCTCTGCAGTTCTCTCTGGTTCTCTGCAGTTCTCTCTGGTTCTCTGCAGTTCTCTCTGGTTCTCTGCAGTTCTCTCTGGTTCTCTGCAGTTCTCTGGTTCTCTGCAGTTCTCTCTGGTTCTCTGCAGTTCTCTGGTTCTCTGCAGTTCTCTCTGGTTCTCTACAGTTCTCTCTGGTTCTCTGCAGTTCTCTCTGGTTCTCTGCAGTTCTCTCTGGTTCTCTGCAGTTCTCTGGTTCTCTGCAGTTCTCTCTGGTTCTCTACAGTTCTCTCTGGTTCTCTGCAGTTCTCTCTGGTTGTCTGCAGTTCTCTCTGGTTCTCTGCAGTTCTCTGGTTCTCTGCAGTTCTCTCTGGTTCTCTGCAGTTCTCTCTGGTTCTCTGCAGTTCTCTGGTTCTCTGCAGTTCTCTCTGGTTCTCTGCAGTTCTCTCTGGTTCTCTGCAGTTCTCTCTGGTTCTCTGCAGTTCTCTGGTTCTCTGCAGTTCTCTCTGGTTCTCTGCAGTTCTCTCTGGTTGTCTGCAGTTCTCTCTGGTTGTCTACAGTTCTCTGGTTCTCTGCAGTTCTCTCTGGTTCTCTACAGTTCTCTCTGGTTCTCTACAGTTCTCTGGTTCTCTGCAGTTCTCTCTGGTTGTCTACAGTTCTCTCTGGTTCTCTACAGTTCTCTCTGGTTCTCTGCAGTTCTCTCTGGTTCTCTGCAGTTCTCTCTGGTTCTCTGCAGTTCTCTGGTTCTCTGCAGTTCTCTCTGGTTCTCTACAGTTCTCTGGTTCTCTGCAGTTCTCTCTGGTTCTCTGCAGTTCTCTCTGGTTCTCTACAGTTCTCTGGTTCTCTGCAGTTCTCTCTGGTTGTCTGCAGTTCTCTCTGGTTCTCTACAGTTCTCTCTGGTTCTCTGCAGTTCTCTGGTTCTCTGCAGTTCTCTCTGGTTCTCTGCAGTTCTCTGGTTCTCTGCAGTTCTCTGGTTCTCTGCAGTTCTCTCTGGTTCTCTGCAGTTCTCTGGTTCTCTGCAGTTCTCTCTGGTTCTCTGCAGTTCTCTCTGGTTCTTTCTGGTTCTCTGGTCCTGGTCTCTCTGGTTCTGATTCTCTGGTTCTGGTCTGGGTCTGGGTCCTGGTCTCTCTGGTTCTGGTCTGGGTCTGGGTCCTGGTCTCTCTGGTTCTGGTCTGGGTCTGGGTCCTGGTCTCTCTGGTTCTTTCTGGGTCTGGGTCCTGGTCTCTCTGGTTCTGATTCTCTGGTCCTGGTCTCTCTGGTTCTGGTCTGGGTCTGGGTCCTGGTCTCCCTGGTTCTGGTCTGGGTCCTGGTCTCTGAATTCCTTCTGCTGTGAAACTTCTTCGGGGCCCTGCTGCTCTATTGTGCTCGTCTCCATGACGACCACAGCCTGGCAAGAATCCGCCTCGGCAACCGTTGATATGCAAATGAGTCAGAGACGAGAGAACGCACGGACCAACTGTGGGTGTTTCCATAGCAACAACAACAACAACAACAACAACATTAATGATAATTACATCAATAATAATAATGTTACAGATGTTCTTGTGTGTTGCAGGGTGCAGCTGTTTGGTTCTGACCCGGTTCTTGTGTGTTGCAGGGTGCAGCTGTTTGGTTCTGACCCGGTTCTTGTATGTTGCAGGGTGCAGCTGTTTGGTTCTGACCCGGTTCTTGTGTGTTGCAGGGTGCAGCTGTTTGGTTCTGACCCGGTTCTTGTGTGTTGCAGGGTGCAGCTGTTTGGTTCTGACCCGGTTCTTGTGTGTTGCAGGGTGCAGCTGTTTGGTTCTGACCCGGTTCTTGTGTGTTGCAGGGTGCAGCTGTTTGGTTCTGACCCGGTTCTTGTGTGTTGCAGGGTGCGGCTCTTTGAGGGCACAGACCTGGTGGCGGACTCCGGGGTTGTGGTGGACACCACGATGAGGGGCGGCCGGCTCGGCGTCTTCTGCTTCTCTCAGGAAAACATCATCTGGTCCAACCTGCGGTACCGCTGCAACGGTACGACTCCGACCCGCCTCACAGGAAGCTTCAGAACCTCACACACGCTTACACACACACACACACGTGTACACACACACACACACACACGTGTACACACACACGTGTACACACACACAGAACCAGTTGATGGTCGTTAGCGTGATCGTTATTAAAGCGTGAACGTGTTCTTGTTTCAGACACGGTGCCCGAGGACTTCCACACTCACAGGAAACAGTTTCTGCTGCACATCAAGGTTTGAGCGCCGCCAGGCGCCACGAGGAGCCGCCAGGCGCCACGAGGAGCCGCCCACACACGACAGGACCCTGAGGCTCGATCCACACACGACAGGACTCTGAGGCTCCGCCCACACACGACCGGACTCTGAGGCTCCGCCCACACACGACAGGACTCTGAGGCTCCGCCCACACACGACAGGACTCTGAGGCTCCGCCCACACACGACAGGACTCTGAGGCTCCGCCCACACACGACAGGACTCTGAGGCTCCGCCCACACACGACAGGACTCTGAGGCTCCATCCACACACGACAGGACTCTGAGGCTCCGCCCACACACGACCGGACTCTGAGGCTCCGCCCACACACGACCGGACTCTGAGGCTCCGCCCACACACGACAGGACTCTGAGGCTCCGCCCACACACGACAGGACTCTGAGGCTCCGCCCACACACGACAGGACTCTGAGGCTCCGCCCACTCTCTGCGTCTCCTTCTCTGGTCCACGCCGGCGTGCACTCGTGTGTGGACGCCGCTCAGGCCGTCAGGATGAGCTCCACGCCGTCGACTCTGCTCCGACGTTTCTGCATCGTCCGTGATTTTATTCAAATGAACTTTTCTGTTTTTTTCTCTTTGTCAGGTTGTGTTTTAAAAGCGTGTGTGTGTGAACGCACAGGAGCTACACACACCCTGCTTCCTGTTCACACACACACACGCCACGTGGACCCGGACGCTCATGGACCTGGGTTTGAATGGCAGCAGAGTGGGCGGAGCCTCAGCATGTGTGTGTGTGTGTGTGACTGAACCGTGACCCTCGGGGGCTCCGTACATGTGCAACGATTCGTCCAATATCTAAATATTAGTGATTAATTTAATTTTTATGAAACCGTCTGAAATCAGCGCTCAAGCGAACATTTCCTGTTTCCTGTTTCCTGTGTGTGTGTGTGTGTGTGTGTGTGTGTGTGTGTGTGTGTGTGTGTGTGTGTGTGTGTGTGTGTGTGTGTGTGTGTGTGTGTGTGTGTGTGTGTGTGTGTGTGTGTGTGTGTGTGTGTGTGTGAGTAAAACAGAAGTTGCAGAATGAAGTTTAGTTGCTGCTCTTTTCTTCCATCATGTTTATTTTCCTCTCAACAAACAAACAAACGCTGTTTCCTGTAACGGTCAGAGGCGTTAATAACAAAGATGGCCGACGCGTCTTCTTCAGCGCTGCTCTCCTGTTCAGAGGCGTTAATAACAAAGATGGCCGACGCGTCTCCTTCAGCGCTGCTCTCCTGTTCAGAGACGTTAATAACAAAGATGGCCGACGCGTCTCCTTCAGCGCTGCTCTCCTGTTCAGAGGCGTTAATAACAAAGATGGCCGACGCGTCTCCTTCAGCGCTGCTCTCCTGTTCAGAGACGTTAATAACAAAGATGGCCGACGCGTCCCCTTCAGCGCTGCTCTCCTGTTCAGAGGCGTTAATAACAAAGATGGCCGACGCGTCTCCTTCAGCGCTGCTCTCCTGTTCAGAGGCGTTAATAACAAAGATGGCCGACGCGTCTCCTTCAGCGCTGCTCTCATGTTCAGAGGCGTTAATAACAAAGATGGCCGACGCGTCTCCTTCAGCGCTGCTCTCCTGTTCAGAGGCGTTAATAATAAAAATGTTTCTTTATCGAAGTTTAAATATTTAAAGTTTTAAAACTTCACAGAGAAACTTTCTGTTTTTAAACGTTCAAATAAACTTTTACTGAACACACGTTTGTTTGTGTTTGTTTGTGTTTGTTTGTGTTTGTTTTTAACTCTAGTTAACTAGTTACAAAGACCCAACCTGAGACCACAGGACTGAACCTGAGACCACAGAGACCCAACCTGAGACCACAGAGACCCAACCTGAGACCACGGGACCCAACCTGAGACCACAGAGACCCAACCTGGGACCATGGGACCGAACCTGGGACCACGGAGACACACATGATGATTCAGCGTCAGATCAAAATCCGTTTCACTCAGATAAAAGTTGTAAAGGCAGCACACACACACACACACACACACACACACACACAGACACACACACACACAGAGTCTCCTCTTCCTCCTTCACGAGTCGACGTTTCACTTTATTTAAACGACCATTGGACAAAATCTTTGGGGTATTTCCTTCTTACAGTTAAAGGGTCTGAGGGGGCGTGAGGGGGCTCCACCGGGCAGACCGCCCCATCAGGACCCTAACCCTAACCCTTCTTACAGTTAAAGGGTCTGAGGGGGCGTGAGGGGGCTCCACCGGGCAGACCGCCCCATCAGGACCCTAACCCTAACCCTTCTTACAGTTAAAGGGTCTGAGGGGGCTCCACCGGGCAGACCGCCCCATCAGGACCCTAACCCTAACCCTTCTTACAGTTAAAGGGTCTGAGGGGGCGTGAGGGGGCTCCACCGGGCAGACCGCCCCATCAGGACCCTAACCCTAACCCTTCTTACAGTTAAAGGGTCTGAGGGGGTGTGAGGGGGCTCCACCGGGCAGACCGCCCCATCAGGACCCTAACCCTAACCCTTCTTACAGTTAAAGGGTCTGAGGGGGTGTGAGGGGGCTCCACCGGGCAGACCGCCCCATCAGGACCCTAACCCTAACCCTTCTTACAGTTAAAGGGTCTGAGGGGGCGTGAGGGGGCTCCACCGGGCAGACCGCCCCATCAGGACCCTAACCCTAACCCTTCTTACAGTTAAAGGGTCTGAGGGGCGTGAGGGGGCTCCACCGGGCAGACCGCCCCATCAGGACCCTAACCCTAACCCTTCTTACAGTTAAAGGGTCTGAGGGGGCGTGAGGGGGCTCCACCGGGCAGACCGCCCCATCAGGACCCTAACCCTAACCCTTCTTACAGTTAAAGGGTCTGAGGGGGCGTGAGGGGGCTCCACCGGGCAGACCGCCCCATCAGGACCCTAACCCTAACCCTTCTTACAGTTAAAGGGTCTGAGGGGGCGTGAGGGGGCTCCACCGGGCAGACCGCCCATCAGGATCTGTTGTGACCAAAGTCACAAAGGTCATGAAAGGGAAATAGATATTATATATAGGCTCAATACACACACACACACACACACATATGTATATATATATATGTGTATATATATAAATATAAATATATATATATATTTTTTTTCACTCTTATTAATCATGTTACACACACGGGCCCGAAATACACACATGCACAAACAGCACCTATACATGCAATTAAGGAGGGATGTTGGAGCGAGGGGGCTGCCAGTGTTGGGGGTTCGGTGCCTTGCTCAACAGCACCGTGGCAGTGCCCAGGAGATGAACTGGCAACTCTCCAGCCACCGGTTCACGCTCCATACATGGTCCACATCGGGACTTGAACCAGTGACCCTACGGTTCCCAGTAAAGTCACCTATGGACTGAGCTGCTGCCGCCCTCCAGCAGAGCATGATAAAGATGAGAAGACGTGTGGTTTATGTTTCACCAGCTGCTGGAGTGGGACTGTTTATGTTTCATTATCAGCTGCTGGAGTGGGACTGTTTATGTTTCATCATCAGCTGCTGGAGTGGGACTGTGTATGTTTCATCTTCAGCTGCTGGAGTGGGACTGTTTATGTTTCATCTGCAGCTGCTGGAGTGGGACTGTGTATGTTTCATCATCAGCTGCTGGAGTGGGACTGTTTATGTTTCATCTTCAGCTGCTGGAGTGGGACTGTTTATGTTTCATCTGCAGCTGCTGGAGTGGGACTGTGTATGTTTCATCTGCAGCTGCTGGAGTGGGACTGTTTCTGTTTCATCATCAGCTGCTGGAGTGGGACTGTTTATGTTTCATCTGCAGCTGCTGGAGTGGGACTGTTTATGTTTCATCATCAGCTGCTGGAGTGGGACAGTGTATGTTTCATCTGCAGCTGCTGGAGTGGGACTGTTTATGTCTCATCTGCAGCTGCTGGAGTGGGACTGTGTATGTCTCATCTGCTGGAGTGGGACTGTTTGTGTTTCATCTGCTGGAGTGGGACTGTGTATGGTTCATCATCAGCTGCTGGAGTGGGACTGTGTATGTTTCATCTGCAGCTGCTGGAGTGGGACTGTTTATGTCTCATCTGCAGCTGCTGGAGTGGGACTGTGTATGTTTCATCTGCAGCTGCTGGAGTGGGACTGTGTATGTTTCATCATCAGCTGCTGGAGTGGAACTGTTTATGTTTCATCTGCAGCTGCTGGAGTGGGACTGTTTATGTTTCATCTGCAGCTGCCGGAGTGGGACTGTGTATGTTTCATCATCAGCTGCTGGAGTGGGACTGTGTATGTTTCATCATCAGCTGCTGGAGTGGGACTGTGTATGTTTCATCTGCTGGAGTGGGACTGTTTGTGTTTCATCTGCTGGAGTGGGACTGTTTATGTTTCATCTGCTGGAGTGGGACTGTGTATGTTTCATCTGCAGCTGCTGGAGTGGGACTGTGTATGTTTCATCATCAGCTGCTGGAGTGGAACTGTTTATGTCTCATCTGCAGCTGCTGGAGTGGGACTGTGTATGTTTCATCATCAGCTGCTGGAGTGGAACTGTTTATGTCTCATCTGCAGCTGCTGGAGTGGGACTGTGTATGTTTCATCTGCAGCTGCTGGAGTGGAACTGTTTATGTCTCATCTGCAGCTGCTGGAGTGGGACTGTGTATGTTTCATCATCAGCTGCTGGAGTGGAACTGTTTATGTTTCATCTGCAGCTGCTGGAGTGGAACTGTTTATGTTTCATCTGCAGCTGCTGGAGTGGGACTGTTTATGTTTCATCATCAGCTGCTGGAGTTGAACTGTTTATGTCTCATCTGCAGCTGCTGGAGTGGGACTGTGTATGTTTCATCTGCAGCTGCTGGAGTGGGACTGTTTGTGTTTCATCTGCTGGAGTGGGACTCATCTGCTGGAGTGGGACTGTGTATGTTTCATCTGCATCTGCTGGAGTGGGACTGTTTGTGTTTCATCTGCTGGAGTGGGACTGTTTATGTTTCATCTGCTGGAGTGGGACTGTGTATGTTTCATCTGCAGCTGCTGGAGTGGGACTGTTTATGTCTCATCTGCAGCTGCTGGAGTGGGACTGTGTATGTTTCATCATCAGCTGCTGGAGTGGAACTGTTTATGTTTCATCTGCAGCTGCTGGAGTGGGACTGTTTGTGTTTCATCTGTAGCTGCTGGAGTGGGACTGTGTATGTTTCATCTGCAGCTGCTGGAGTGGGACTGTGTATGTTTCATCTTCAGCTGCTGGAGTGGGACTGTTTATGTTTCATCTGCAGCTGCTGGAGTGGGACTGTGTATGTTTCATCTGCAGCTGCTGGAGTGGGACTGTTTGTGTTTCATCTGCAGCTGCCGGAGTGGGACTGTGTATGTTTCATCTGCAGCTGCTGGAGTGGGACTGTTTATGTCTCATCTGCAGCTGCTGGAGTGGGACTGTTTATGTCTCATCTGCAGCTGCTGGAGTGGGACTGTGTATGTTTCATCTGCAGCTGCTGGAGTGGGACTGCTTATGTTTCATCTGCAGCTGCTGGAGTGGAACTGTTTATGTCTCATCTGCAGCTGCTGGAGTGGGACTGTTTGTGTTTCATCTGCAGCTGCTGGAGTGGGACTGTGTATGTTTCATCTGCAGCTGCTGGAGTGGGACTGTGTATGTTTCATCTTCAGCTGCTGGAGTGGGACTGTTTGTGTTTCATCATCAGCTGCTGGAGTGGGACTGTGTATGTTTCATCTGCAGCTGCTGGAGTGGGACTGTGTATGTTTCATCTGCAGCTGCTGGAGTGGAACTGTGTATGTTTCATCATCAGCTGCTGGAGTGGGACTGTTTATGTTTCATCTGCAAGCTTCTGCCAGGCCGGAGGAGGCCGGGGCGCGATCAGTGAACCTTTGGGCTATGAGGCAGCAGTGCTAACCATTACACCATTATGTCTCCTTCTCCACCCGCTGCCTGTGCGCCAGGTGCCCGCTCAGGTCTGCGGGCTGCGCCGGGTCACAAATCCAGCGCACCTTTCCCCTTTATAGGACACCTGCTCTCACTGCGCCTGCGCCACAGACAGACGGGACCTGCTGTCACTGCGCCTGCGCCACAGACAGACGGCACGTGCTCTCACTGCGCCACAGACAGACGGGTCCTGCTCTCACTGCGCCTGCGCCACAGACAGACGGGACCTGCTCTCACTGCGCCTGCGCCACAGACAGAAGGGACGTGCTCTCACTGCGCCTGCGCCACAGACAGACGGGACCTGCTCTTACTGCGCCTGCGCCCCATACAGACGGGACCTGCTCTCACTGCGCCTGCGCCACACACAGACGGGACCTGCTCTCACTGCGCCTGCGCCACACACAGACGGGACCTGCTCTCACTGCGCCTGCGCCACAGACAGACGGACCCGCAGTCACGCGGTCACGGTCGCGCTCGGCACCTGTGGAGGAAACGGTGAGTTTCTGTGATTAAACTCTGAATATAACTGTTTCATTTAACTCCAACTGTTCACCGCGACTTCACTGACGAGGCTTCAGAAGGCCGCACCGCGCTCACCGCGTTTACTCACGGTTAGTAGTTATGCTAGCGGACGTTAGTATGTTAATGTTAGCTGACGTTAGTATGCTAATGTTAGCTGACTTAGTATGCTAATGTTAGCTGACGTTAGTATGCTAATGTTAGCTGACGTTAGTACGCTAATGTTAACTAACGTCAGTATGCTGTTAGCTGACGTTAGTATGCTAATGTTAGCTGACGTTAGTATGCTAATGTGAACTAACGTCAGTATGCTGTTAGCTGACATTAGTATGGTAATGTTAGCTGACGTTAGTACGCTAATGTTAACTAACGTTAGTACGCTGTTAGCTGACGTTAGTATGCTAATGTTAGCTGACGTTAGTACTCTAATGTTAACTAACGTTAGTACGCTGTTAGCTGACGTTAGTATGCTAATGTTAGCTGACGTTAGTATGCTAATGTGAACTAACGTCAGTATGCTGTTAGCTGACATTAGTATGGTAATGTTAGCTGACGTTAGTACTCTAATGTTAACTAACGTTAGTACGCTGTTAGCTGACGTTAGTATGCTAATGTTAGCTGACGTTAGTATGCTAATGTGAACTAACGTCAGTATGCTGTTAGCTGACATTAGTATGGTAATGTTAGCTGACGTTAGTACGCTAATGTTAACTAACGTTAGTACGCTGTTAGCTGACGTTAGTATGCTAATGTTAGCTGACGTTAGTATGCTAATGTGAAATAACGTCAGTATGCTAATGTTAGCTGACGTTAGTATGCTAATGTTAGCTGACGTGAGTATGCTCAATCACGGTTTATGCTAACACGCTAGCCGGGATGCTAACCTCGTGTATCCGCCTGTACATTAAACACTAAAGTTTATTTATTGTTGCCGTGAAAAACAAACCGGAAACGCGTTTTCACATGAACCCGTGGTTTTAATGAGCTCCGGTTCGTAGCGTTATAACGCGCGGGCCGGTGTGACGCAGTTAACGGGTCCGCACCGAGACGCCCGGGAACGGGTCCGCACCGAGACGCCCGGACTCGGGTCCGCACCGTGACGCCCGGGAACGGGTCCGCACCGAGACGCCCGGACTCGGGTCCGCACCGTGACGCCCGGACTCGGGTCCGCACCGTGACGCCCGGGAACGGGTCCGCACCGAGACCACAGGGTTTATGATGAGATGTGATTTTAGCTCAGAAGCTAAACTAACTTCACCATGACCGTGCACGTGCTCAGGACTCTGCTTCCTGCTCCGTGTGCAGCTTTTACACCAACAACCGTGTGTGTGTGTCTCTGTGTGTGTGTGTCTGTCTCTGTGTGTGTGTGTGTGTGTGTGTGTGTGTGTGTGTCTCTGTCTCTCTCGCTCTGAGTGTGTGTGTGATTTTTAAAGATGGCGCTGACGTGCAAAGGTGTTCTGAGCTAATTAGCATAAAGGTTTCCATGGTTACAGATCAATGAGGCCAAACCTCTTCCTGACTGATTTCAGTGTTCACTGAAATATTTCTGAGCAGCAGGAGTTTATGAAAGTCCGCCTCTCTCCACCGGGCCACGGCCGCCGTGCGTGCCACGCCTGGGCGCCGTGCGTGGCATCTGGGCGCCGTGCGTGTCCTCCTTAGTTACATGAACTTTCTCATCTGTAATTTTCAGATGCTGCTGAAGTGACGGACGACTTTCACCCTGAACAGGAGACAAAGGTCAGAGTCACACATGGACACAACGCAACTGTCACAGGGGGTCAAGAGGTCAGGAGGGCGGGGGTCAAAGGTCAGGAGGGTGGGGATCAGAGGTCAGGAGGGTGGGGTCAGAGGTCAGGAGGGCGGGGTCAAAGGTCAGGAGGGTGGGGATCAGAGGGTCAGGAGGGCGGGGGTCAAAAGGGCGCAGGCTCCTCCTCTTCCCTGACTTCACTCAGCCCAGGAAGAGGAAGAGACCGCAAGGTATGCTGGGAAATGTAGTCCGCTACACTCAGGTTAATATAAAGCATCATAAATCAAAATAAAACAAACACTTTATCTTTTTAGGGGCGGGGCTTCCTGTTGCCATGGTGCCCAGGAAACGGGCGGAGGCGCGGCAACACGGCCACGTCACCGGAGATGAGGACGCCGACCTGGACGTGCTGCTGGTGGAGCGACTGAGCGCGCTGGAAGACTTCCTGATTCGGCAGGGCCTGTGTGACGCTGACATCACTTCCTGTGAGAGATGACATCACTTCCTGTCAGTTGACAGAGCTGCTATTATTGCATGTCCCTGCCGAACACTTTAGTTAGCAGCGAGCTAACGTTAGCGCTGATGTGACGCCTGTGTCGTCATCGACCGCTGTTACCACGGTAACGGTCCGTAGCTTTTTATTATTTTATATTTGCAGTGTTTTTGATTTCCTTACTTGTTTTTTTTACAGTTTTGTGTTTTTTAAGTGTGAATTTAAATTAAAAAAAAAATATTTTTAAGACTACGCCCACACACGCGAGGCCACGCCCCCACACGCGAGGCCACGCCCACACGCGAGGCCACGTGTTTAGAGTTTAAACGTGTAATATTTATATTTCTGCTGAAAATGTTTCTATTTTTGGATCAAATAAAGTTTTTCTTCTCACTGAAGTTTTTTTTATTGATTTTCTTTAAAACTGAAGACGACTGCAGGAGCCGAGCATTGTGGGTAATGTCCTCACCTGTCACAGTAGACCTCACCTGTCACAGTAGACCTCACCTGTCACAGTAGGCCTCACCTGTCACAGTAGACCTCACCTGTCACAGTAGACCTCACCTGTCAGAGTAGGCCTCACCTGTCACAGTAGACCTCACCTGTCGCAGTAGACCTCACCTGTCGCAGCAGACCTCACCTGTCGCAGCAGACCTCACCTGTCACAGTAGACCTCACCTGTCACAGTAGACCTCACCTGTCAGAGTAGGCCTCACCTGTCACAGTAGACCTCACCTGTCAGAGTAGGCCTCACCTGTCACAGTAGGCCTCACCTGTCACAGTAGACCTCACCTGTCACAGTCGGCCTCACCTGTCACAGTCGGCCTCACCTGTCACAGTCGGCCTCACCTGTCACAGTAGGCCTCACCTGTCACAGTAGACCTCACCTGTCAGAGTAGGCCTCACCTGTCACAGTAGGCCTCACCTGTCGCAGTCAGCCTCACCTGTCGCAGTAGGCCTCACCTGTCACAGTAGGCCTCACCTGTCACAGTAGGCCTCACCTGTCGCAGTAGGCCTCACCTGTCGCAGTAGACCTCACCTGTCACCGTAGACCTCACCTGTCACAGTAGTCCTCACCTGTCACAGTAGTCCTCACCTGTCACAGTAGTCCTCACCTGTCACAGTCGACCTCACCTGTCACAGTAGACCTCACCTGTCACAGTAGTCCTCACCTGTCACAGTAGACCTCACCTGTCACAGTAGTCCTCACCTGTCACAGTAGTCCTCACCTGTCACAGTAGTCCTCACCTGTCACAGTAGTCCTCACCTGTCACAGTAGACCTCACCTGTCACAGTCGACCTCACCTGTCACAGTAGACCTCACCTGTCACATTCGGCCTCACCTGTCACATTCGGCCTCACCTGTCACAGTAGACCTCACCTGTCGCAGTCGGCCTCACCTGTCACAGTAGACCTCACCTGTCGCAATAGGCCTCACCTGTCGCAGTAGTCCTCACCTGTCACAGTAGACCTCACCTTTCACAGTAGACCTCACCTGTCGCAGTAGACCTCACCTGTCGCAGTAGGCCTCACCTGTCACAGTAGGCCTCACCTGTCACAGTAGGCCTCACCTGTCGCAGTAGACCTCACCTGTCACAGTAGACTTCACCTGTCACAGTAGACCTCACCTGTCACAGTAGGCCAGGTGTGTGTGTGTGTGTGTGTATATATGATGATGATGATGAAAGTGAGAGACCTGAAGAAACGACCTCAGTTTCACCGGTGATCGCTGTTGCTCGGGCTACCGAGCACGGAACCGGCGCCTTTCCAGCCCGTCCAGATGACGTCAGAGCCGGACCGTCAAGATGACTGGTTAGTGATGGATTCATCATCAGCTGATGGTGTGTGCTGATGGTGTGTGCTGATGGTGTGTGCTGATGGTTTGTGTGTGTGTGTGTGTGTGTGTGTGTGTGTGTGTGTGTGTGTGTGTTGATGGTGTGTGTGTGTGTGTGTGCTGATGGTGTGTCTGTGTTGATGGTGTGTGTCTGTGTTGATGGTGTGTGTCTGTGTTGATGGTGTGTGTGTGTGTGTGTGTCTGTGTTGATGGTGTGGGTGGGTGTGTGTGTGTTGATGGTGTGTGTGTGTGCGTGCTTTGTTTTAAACCTTAAACTGCGCGTTTATGGTGTTTTATAACATTTTCAGTAAAAACGTGATGTGGATCCCAAAGTTCTGCCACGAGTTTCCAGGGTCCGTCAGCACCGGCACCAACACCGGCACCAACACCGGCACCGGCACCGGCAGCAGCTCCGCTCTGAAACAGTTAATCCTGATCCAATCAGTGACTCATTGATTTCACCTGTTTGAGACTCAACATCCACACAGAGAGACACGTCCGAGAGAGACCAGAAGAGACCAGAGACCGGGGAGCAGAACCGGGCGGGACTGACGCGCTCACCGACACCGGCACCGGCACCGGCACCGGCACCGGCACCAGCTCCACTGTGGGAACAGTTAATCCTGATCCAATCAGTGACTCATTGATTTCACCTGTCTGAGACTCAACATCCACACAGAGAGACACGTCCGAGAGAGACCAGAAGAGAAAGAGACCAGAGACCGGGGAGCAGAACCGGGCGGGACTGACGCGCTCACCAGCACCGGCACCGGCACCAGCACCAGCGTAAGCGCCGGCACCAACACCAGCTCCACTGTGGGAACAGTTAATCCTGATCCAATCAGTGACTCATTGATTTCACGTGTTTGAGACTCAACATCCACACAGAGAGACACGGAGCTCAGCTCACGCGCTCCAAACACCTGACAGGTGAGAACTGAACTAACAAGAGAATCAGGGTTTGTTTGTGTTGATGCTGTAAATGAAGAGTTTAAAGGTCCAGACTAAGAGAATAAATAATAATAATAAATGTGAGGAGCAGCAGAAATGAATCACTGACCCTGTGCTGAGGGAGATTCAGGTGCATTGTGGGTAAAGAAACAAACGGATCCTCATTGTTTTATTTGTTTTATCTGAAGAAACTTGAGTTTAAAGAACACGAGAGAAACAGGAGAGAGGTTAAAAACATGAAGTTTAATGAAACACGTGATGCGTCTTCATGTTTTTAACACATTAAAACAATAAAGTCTCTGTTTCAGTCGTTGAAGCTCAGACACGTCACTGTTAAATATGTATGAACTTCTGAACCCGTGAAAGTCACCGGGGCGTCTGTGGTACAGGAGGTAGAGAGGGTCGTCTGCTGATCTGAGGTCAGCGGTTCGATCCCCGCTCCGACTGGGTGTCGAAGTGTCCGTGAGCAAGACACTGAACCCCGGTCTGCACGCTCCCGATTTCTTCAGCACCTGTGTCGGTGCTGAGTGAGTCGGTTATCTGTCCCTGTGCAGTGACGTCATCACGTGTGATGTGCTCACCTGTTAAAAACGCCTCCATGTTTGTGTGAATCCACACTTTTCACGTCTGTGACGAGCTGGAAAAGAACTGTGAGAGGACGTTTGTCTGAGATCGTAGTCTGACCTCAGTCTGACGTGACTGTGTAATGCTGTGGATGGTTTTTAGAATCAGTGAGGCGGGTTACCTGACGTACCTGACGGTGTGTACCGTGAAATATTGTTCCGGGTCTGGCTGTGTGTGTGTGTGTGTGTGTGTGTGTGTGTGTGTGTGTGTGTGTGTGTGTGTGTGTGTGTGTGTGTGTGTGTGTGTGTGTGTGTGTGTGTGTGTGTGTGTGTGTGTGTGTGTGTGTGTGTGTGTGTGTGTGTGTGTGTGTGTGTGTGTGTGTGTGTGTGTGTGTGTGTTTTTTGTTTTGTTGCATTGAAGTCATGAGTAGATGTAGTGCTGTGTTTGTAAGATTGTGTAACTGTGATGGATTGAATTATCTTTATTAGCAGCTACTGAACAATAGTTATTATCAGCAGCAGAGTAACAGTTAATGTATTGAGTGTCCCTTTAATTTAATAGTTTAGTCATTACAGTTTTTCTCAGTTGCTAAAACACTAAACTCTGTTGTCTGAACCACTGATTGAATCAATCACCATGAGCACTTTTCACATGTTTCTAACTTCCCAACACAGTTTCATTGTGATGCCCCTGTGCTGCAGAATGGTGAGCACAGGTGGCAAAAGTCAAACACAATGAAAGCTCAGCTGTCACCACCTGGAACCAACAACTCTAAATCGATCACACTTGGGGCAAATGATGTGAGGGGATGTATAAAGCCAGTCCAGAGAGCACTGATGTGTGAAGCACTACAATGGATAGAAATCTGAGAGGAAGAGTTTGTGTGAGAGGAGGTCGAGGTAGTCAAGTAGGTGAAGGTGGTCAGCGACAGTAATATTTGATGACATCACCATGTTCTTGTCCATGGCAGGCACGAGCATGAGGGAGGCCGGACAAAGGGTTCAACCAAACATCGGTGGATTCACCGTGTCCACCATAATCTGAAGATGCAGTGAAGAGAACAGGTAATTATCTTTTTTGACATTAAAGTTAAGTATGTACATGTTGAGAGCAAATTACTGTCCGGGTTAGGGTTAGGGTTAGGGTTAGGGTTAGGGTTAGGGTTAGGGTTAGGGTTGGGTTAGGGTTAGGGTTAGGGTTAGGGTTAGGGTTAGGGTTAGGGTTAGGGTTAGGGTTAGGGTTAGGGTTAGGGTTAGGGTTAGGGTTAGGGTTAGGGTTAGGGTTAGGGTTAGGGTTAGGGTTAGGGTTAGGGTTAGGGTTAGGGTTAGGGTTAGGGTTAGGGTTAGGGTTAGGGTTAGGGTTAGGGTTAGGGTTAGGGTTAGGGTTAGGGTTAGGGTTAGGGTTAGGGTTAGGGTTAGGGTTAGGGTTAGGGTTAGGGTTAGGGTTAGGGTTAGGGTTAGGGTTAGGGTTAGGGTTAGGGTTAGGGTTAGGGTTAGGGTTAGGGTTAGGGTTAGGGTTAGGGTTAGGGTTAGGGTTAGGGTTAGGGTTAGGGTTAGGGTTAGGGTTAGGGTTAGGGTTAGGGTTAGGGTTAGGGTTAGGGTTAGGGTTAGGGTTAGGGTTAGGGTTAGGGTTAGGGTTAGGGTTAGGGTTAGGGTTAGGGTTAGGGTTAGGGTTAGGGTTAGGGTTAGGGTTAGGGTTAGGGTTAGGGTTAGGGTTAGGGTTAGGGTTAGGGTTAGGGTTAGGGTTAGGGTTAGGGTTAGGGTTAGGGTTAGGGTTAGGGTTAGGGTTAGGGTTAGGGTTAGGGTTAGGGTTAGGGTTAGGGTTAGGGTTAGGGTTAGGGTTAGGGTTAGGGTTAGGGTTAGGGTTAGGGTTAGGGTTAGGGTTAGGGTTAGGGTTAGGGTTAGGGTTAGGGTTAGGGTTAGGGTTAGGGTTAGGGTTAGGGTTAGGGTTAGGGTTAGGGTTAGGGTTAGGGTTAGGGTTAGGGTTAGGGTTAGGGTTAGGGTTAGGGTTAGGGTTAGGGTTAGGGTTAGGGTTAGGGTTAGGGTTAGGGTTAGGGTTAGGGTTAGGGTTAGGGTTAGGGTTAGGGTTAGGGTTAGGGTTAGGGTTAGGGTTAGGGTTAGGGTTAGGGTTAGGGTTAGGGTTAGGGTTAGGGTTAGGGTTAGGGTTAGGGTTAGGGTTAGGGTTAGGGTTAGGGTTAGGGTTAGGGTTAGGGTTAGGGTTAGGGTTAGGGTTAGGGTTAGGGTTAGGGTTAGGGTTAGGGTTAGGGTTAGGGTTAGGGTTAGGGTTAGGGTTAGGGTTAGGGTTAGGGTTAGGGTTAGGGTTAGGGTTAGGGTTAGGGTTAGGGTTAGGGTTAGGGTTAGGGTTAGGGTTAGGGTTAGGGTTAGGGTTAGGGTTAGGGTTAGGGTTAGGGTTAGGGTTAGGGTTAGGGTTAGGGTTAGGGTTAGGGTTAGGGTTAGGGTTAGGGTTAGGGTTAGGGTTAGGGTTAGGGTTAGGGTTAGGGTTAGGGTTAGGGTTAGGGTTAGGGTTAGGGTTAGGGTTAGGGTTAGGGTTAGGGTTAGGGTTAGGGTTAGGGTTAGGGTTAGGGTTAGGGTTAGGGTTAGGGTTAGGGTTAGGGTTAGGGTTAGGGTTAGGGTTAGGGTTAGGGTTAGGGTTAGGGTTAGGGTTAGGGTTAGGGTTAGGGTTAGGGTTAGGGTTAGGGTTAGGGTTAGGGTTAGGGTTAGGGTTAGGGTTAGGGTTAGGGTTAGGGTTAGGGTTAGGGTTAGGGTTAGGGTTAGGGTTAGGGTTAGGGTTAGGGTTAGGGTTAGGGTTAGGGTTAGGGTTAGGGTTAGGGTTAGGGTTAGGGTTAGGGTTAGGGTTAGGGTTAGGGTTAGGGTTAGGGTTAGGGTTAGGGTTAGGGTTAGGGTTAGGGTTAGGGTTAGGGTTAGGGTTAGGGTTAGGGTTAGGGTTAGGGTTAGGGTTAGGGTTAGGGTTAGGGTTAGGGTTAGGGTTAGGGTTAGGGTTAGGGTTAGGGTTAGGGTTAGGGTTAGGGTTAGGGTTAGGGTTAGGGTTAGGGTTAGGGTTAGGGTTAGGGTTAGGGTTAGGGTTAGGGTTAGGGTTAGGGTTAGGGTTAGGGTTAGGGTTAGGGTTAGGGTTAGGGTTAGGGTTAGGGTTAGGGTTAGGGTTAGGGTTAGGGTTAGGGTTAGGGTTAGGGTTAGGGTTAGGGTTAGGGTTAGGGTTAGGGTTAGGGTTAGGGTTAGGGTTAGGGTTAGGGTTAGGGTTAGGGTTAGGGTTAGGGTTAGGGTTAGGGTTAGGGTTAGGGTTAGGGTTAGGGTTAGGGTTAGGGTTAGGGTTAGGGTTAGGGTTAGGGTTAGGGTTAGGGTTAGGGTTAGGGTTAGGGTTAGGGTTAGGGTTAGGGTTAGGGTTAGGGTTAGGGTTAGGGTTAGGGTTAGGGTTAGGGTTAGGGTTAGGGTTAGGGTTAGGGTTAGGGTTAGGGTTAGGGTTAGGGTTAGGGTTAGGGTTAGGGTTAGGGTTAGGGTTAGGGTTAGGGTTAGGGTTAGGGTTAGGGTTAGGGTTAGGGTTAGGGTTAGGGTTAGGGTTAGGGTTAGGGTTAGGGTTAGGGTTAGGGTTAGGGTTAGGGTTAGGGTTAGGGTTAGGGTTAGGGTTAGGGTTAGGGTTAGGGTTAGGGTTAGGGTTAGGGTTAGGGTTAGGGTTAGGGTTAGGGTTAGGGTTAGGGTTAGGGTTAGGGTTAGGGTTAGGGTTAGGGTTAGGGTTAGGGTTAGGGTTAGGGTTAGGGTTAGGGTTAGGGTTAGGGTTAGGGTTAGGGTTAGGGTTAGGGTTAGGGTTAGGGTTAGGGTTAGGGTTAGGGTTAGGGTTAGGGTTAGGGTTAGGGTTAGGGTTAGGGTTAGGGTTAGGGTTAGGGTTAGGGTTAGGGTTAGGGTTAGGGTTAGGGTTAGGGTTAGGGTTAGGGTTAGGGTTAGGGTTAGGGTTAGGGTTAGGGTTAGGGTTAGGGTTAGGGTTAGGGTTAGGGTTAGGGTTAGGGTTAGGGTTAGGGTTAGGGTTAGGGTTAGGGTTAGGGTTAGGGTTAGGGTTAGGGTTAGGGTTAGGGTTAGGGTTAGGGTTAGGGTTAGGGTTAGGGTTAGGGTTAGGGTTAGGGTTAGGGTTAGGGTTAGGGTTAGGGTTAGGGTTAGGGTTAGGGTTAGGGTTAGGGTTAGGGTTAGGGTTAGGGTTAGGGTTAGGGTTAGGGTTAGGGTTAGGGTTAGGGTTAGGGTTAGGGTTAGGGTTAGGGTTAGGGTTAGGGGTTAGGGTTAGGGTTAGGGTTAGGGTTAGGGTTAGGGTTAGGGTTAGGGTTAGGGTTAGGGTTAGGGTTAGGGTTAGGGTTAGGGTTAGGGTTAGGGTTAGGGTTAGGGTTAGGGTTAGGGTTAGGGTTAGGGTTAGGGTTAGGGTTAGGGTTAGGGTTAGGGTTAGGGTTAGGGTTAGGGTTAGGGTTAGGGTTAGGGTTAGGGTTAGGGTTAGGGTTAGGGTTAGGGTTAGGGTTAGGGTTAGGGTTAGGGTTAGGGTTAGGGTTAGGGTTAGGGTTAGGGTTAGGGTTAGGGTTAGGGTTAGGGTTAGGGTTAGGGTTAGGGTTAGGGTTAGGGTTAGGGTTAGGGTTAGGGTTAGGGTTAGGGTTAGGGTTAGGGTTAGGGTTAGGGTTAGGGTTAGGGTTAGGGTTAGGGTTAGGGTTAGGGTTAGGGTTAGGGTTAGGGTTAGGGTTAGGGTTAGGGTTAGGGTTAGGGTTAGGGTTAGGGTTAGGGTTAGGGTTAGGGTTAGGGTTAGGGTTAGGGTTAGGGTTAGGGTTAGGGTTAGGGTTAGGGTTAGGGTTAGGGTTAGGGTTAGGGTTAGGGTTAGGGTTAGGGTTAGGGTTAGGGTTAGGGTTAGGGTTAGGGTTAGGGTTAGGGTTAGGGTTAGGGTTAGGGTTAGGGTTAGGGTTAGGGTTAGGGTTAGGGTTAGGGTTAGGGTTAGGGTTAGGGTTAGGGTTAGGGTTAGGGTTAGGGTTAGGGTTAGGGTTAGGGTT
>NW_028154826.1:0-7500 GCF_963691815.1 Echiichthys vipera | reverse complement strand
GTTAGGGTTAGGGTTAGGGTTAGGGTTAGGGTTAGGGTTAGGGTTAGGGTTAGGGTTAGGGTTAGGGTTAGGGTTAGGGTTAGGTTAGGGTTAGGGTTAGGGTTAGGGTTAGGGTTAGGGTTAGGGTTAGGGTTAGGGTTAGGGTTAGGGTTAGGGTTAGGGTTAGGGTTAGGGTTAGGGTTAGGGTTAGGGTTAGGGTTAGGGTTAGGGTTAGGGTTAGGGTTAGGGTTAGGGTTAGGGTTAGGGTTAGGGTTAGGGTTAGGGTTAGGGTTAGGGTTAGGGTTAGGGTTAGGGTTAGGGTTAGGGTTAGGGTTAGGGTTAGGGTTAGGGTTAGGGTTAGGGTTAGGGTTAGGGTTAGGGTTAGGGTTAGGGTTAGGGTTAGGGTTAGGGTTAGGGTTAGGGTTAGGGTTAGGGTTAGGGTTAGGGTTAGGGTTAGGGTTAGGGTTAGGGTTAGGGTTAGGGTTAGGGTTAGGGTTAGGGTTAGGGTTAGGGTTAGGGTTAGGGTTAGGGTTAGGGTTAGGGTTAGGGTTAGGGTTAGGGTTAGGGTTAGGGTTAGGGTTAGGGTTAGGGTTAGGGTTAGGGTTAGGGTTAGGGTTAGGGTTAGGGTTAGGGTTAGGGTTAGGGTTAGGGTTAGGGTTAGGGTTAGGGTTAGGGTTAGGGTTAGGGTTAGGGTTAGGGTTAGGGTTAGGGTTAGGGTTAGGGTTAGGTTAGGGTTAGGGTTAGGGTTAGGGTTAGGGTTAGGGTTAGGGTTAGGGTTAGGGTTAGGGTTAGGGTTAGGGTTAGGGTTAGGGTTAGGGTTAGGGTTAGGGTTAGGGTTAGGGTTAGGGTTAGGGTTAGGGTTAGGGTTAGGGTTAGGGTTAGGTTAGGGTTAGGGTTAGGGTTAGGGTTAGGGTTAGGGTTAGGGTTAGGGTTAGGGTTAGGGTTAGGGTTAGGGTTAGGGTTAGGGTTAGGGTTAGGGTTAGGGTTAGGGTTAGGGTTAGGGTTAGGGTTAGGGTTAGGGTTAGGGTTAGGGTTAGGGTTAGGGTTAGGGTTAGGGTTAGGGTTAGGGTTAGGGTTAGGGTTAGGGTTAGGGTTAGGGTTAGGGTTAGGGTTAGGGTTAGGGTTAGGGTTAGGGTTAGGGTTAGGGTTAGGGTTAGGGTTAGGTTAGGGTTAGGGTTAGGGTTAGGGTTAGGGTTAGGGTTAGGGTTAGGGTTAGGGTTAGGGTTAGGGTTAGGGTTAGGGTTAGGGTTAGGGTTAGGGTTAGGGTTAGGGTTAGGGTTAGGGTTAGGGTTAGGGTTAGGGTTAGGGTTAGGGTTAGGGTTAGGGTTAGGGTTAGGGTTAGGGTTAGGGTTAGGGTTAGGGTTAGGGTTAGGGTTAGGGTTAGGGTTAGGGTTAGGGTTAGGGTTAGGGTTAGGGTTAGGGTTAGGGTTAGGGTTAGGGTTAGGGTTAGGGTTAGGGTTAGGGTTAGGGTTAGGGTTAGGGTTAGGGTTAGGGTTAGGGTTAGGGTTAGGGTTAGGGTTAGGGTTAGGGTTAGGGTTAGGGTTAGGGTTAGGGTTAGGGTTAGGGTTAGGGTTAGGGTTAGGGTTAGGGTTAGGGTTAGGGTTAGGGTTAGGGTTAGGGTTAGGGTTAGGGTTAGGGTTAGGGTTAGGGTTAGGGTTAGGGTTAGGGTTAGGGTTAGGGTTAGGGTTAGGGTTAGGGTTAGGGTTAGGGTTAGGGTTAGGGTTAGGGTTAGGGTTAGGGTTAGGGTTAGGGTTAGGGTTAGGGTTAGGGTTAGGGTTAGGGTTAGGGTTAGGGTTAGGGTTAGGGTTAGGGTTAGGGTTAGGGTTAGGGTTAGGGTTAGGGTTAGGGTTAGGGTTAGGGTTAGGGTTAGGGTTAGGGTTAGGGTTAGGGTTAGGGTTAGGGTTAGGGTTAGGGTTAGGGTTAGGGTTAGGGTTAGGGTTAGGGTTAGGGTTAGGGTTAGGGTTAGGGTTAGGGTTAGGGTTAGGGTTAGGGTTAGGGTTAGGGTTAGGGTTAGGGTTAGGGTTAGGGTTAGGGTTAGGGTTAGGGTTAGGGTTAGGGTTAGGGTTAGGGTTAGGGTTAGGGTTAGGGTTAGGGTTAGGGTTAGGGTTAGGGTTAGGGTTAGGGTTAGGGTTAGGGTTAGGGTTAGGGTTAGGGTTAGGGTTAGGGTTAGGGTTAGGGTTAGGGTTAGGGGTTAGGGTTAGGGTTAGGGTTAGGGTTAGGGTTAGGGTTAGGGTTAGGGTTAGGGTTAGGGTTAGGGTTAGGGTTAGGGTTAGGGTTAGGGTTAGGGTTAGGGTTAGGGTTAGGGTTAGGGTTAGGGTTAGGGTTAGGGTTAGGGTTAGGGTTAGGGTTAGGGTTAGGGTTAGGGTTAGGGTTAGGGTTAGGGTTAGGGTTAGGGTTAGGGTTAGGGTTAGGGTTAGGGTTAGGGTTAGGTTAGGGTTAGGGTTAGGGTTAGGGTTAGGGTTAGGGTTAGGGTTAGGGTTAGGGTTAGGGTTAGGGTTAGGGTTAGGGTTAGGGTTAGGGTTAGGGTTAGGGTTAGGGTTAGGGTTAGGGTTAGGGTTAGGGTTAGGGTTAGGGTTAGGGTTAGGGTTAGGGTTAGGGTTAGGGTTAGGGTTAGGGTTAGGGTTAGGGTTAGGGTTAGGGTTAGGGTTAGGGTTAGGGTTAGGGTTAGGGTTAGGGTTAGGGTTAGGGTTAGGGTTAGGGTTAGGGTTAGGGTTAGGGTTAGGGTTAGGGTTAGGGTTAGGGTTAGGGTTAGGGTTAGGGTTAGGGTTAGGGTTAGGGTTAGGGTTAGGGTTAGGGTTAGGGTTAGGGTTAGGGTTAGGGTTAGGGTTAGGGTTAGGGTTAGGGTTAGGGTTAGGGTTAGGGTTAGGGTTAGGTTAGGGTTAGGGTTAGGTTAGGGTTAGGGTTAGGGTTAGGGTTAGGGTTAGGGTTAGGGTTAGGGTTAGGGTTAGGGTTAGGGTTAGGGTTAGGGTTAGGGTTAGGGTTAGGGTTAGGGTTAGGGTTAGGGTTAGGGTTAGGGTTAGGGTTAGGGTTAGGGTTAGGGTTAGGGTTAGGGTTAGGGTTAGGGTTAGGGTTAGGGTTAGGGTTAGGGTTAGGGTTAGGGTTAGGGTTAGGGTTAGGGTTAGGTTAGGGTTAGGGTTAGGGTTAGGGTTAGGGTTAGGGTTAGGGTTAGGGTTAGGGTTAGGGTTAGGGTTAGGGTTAGGGTTAGGGTTAGGGTTAGGGTTAGGGTTAGGGTTAGGGTTAGGGTTAGGGTTAGGGTTAGGGTTAGGGTTAGGGTTAGGGTTAGGGTTAGGGTTAGGGTTAGGGTTAGGGTTAGGGTTAGGGTTAGGTTAGGGTTAGGGTTAGGGTTAGGGTTAGGGTTAGGGTTAGGGTTAGGGTTAGGGTTAGGGTTAGGGTTAGGGTTAGGGTTAGGGTTAGGGTTAGGGTTAGGGTTAGGGTTAGGGTTAGGGTTAGGGTTAGGGTTAGGGTTAGGGTTAGGGTTAGGGTTAGGGTTAGGGTTAGGGTTAGGGTTAGGTTAGGGTTAGGGTTAGGGTTAGGGTTAGGGTTAGGGTTAGGGTTAGGGTTAGGGTTAGGGTTAGGGTTAGGGTTAGGGTTAGGGTTAGGGTTAGGGTTAGGGTTAGGGTTAGGGTTAGGTTAGGGTTAGGGTTAGGGTTAGGGTTAGGGTTAGGGTTAGGGTTAGGGTTAGGGTTAGGGTTAGGGTTAGGGTTAGGGTTAGGGTTAGGGTTAGGGTTAGGGTTAGGGTTAGGGTTAGGGTTAGGGTTAGGGTTAGGGTTAGGGTTAGGGTTAGGGTTAGGGTTAGGGTTAGGGTTAGGGTTAGGGTTAGGGTTAGGGTTAGGGTTAGGGTTAGGGTTAGGGTTAGGGTTAGGGTTAGGGTTAGGGTTAGGGTTAGGGTTAGGGTTAGGGTAGGTTAGGGTTAGGGTTAGGGTTAGGGTTAGGGTTAGGGTTAGGTTAGGGTTAGGGTTAGGGTTAGGGTTAGGGTTAGGGTTAGGGTTAGGGTTAGGGTTAGGGTTAGGGTTAGGGTTAGGGTTAGGGTTAGGGTTAGGGTTAGGGTTAGGGTTAGGGTTAGGGTTAGGGTTAGGGTTAGGGTTAGGGTTAGGGTTAGGGTTAGGGTTAGGGTTAGGGTTAGGGTTAGGGTTAGGGTTAGGGTTAGGGTTAGGGTTAGGGTTAGGGTTAGGGTTAGGGTTAGGGTTAGGGTTAGGGTTAGGGTTAGGGTTAGGGTTAGGGTTAGGGTTAGGGTTAGGGTTAGGGTTAGGGTTAGGGTTAGGGTTAGGGTTAGGTTAGGGTTAGGGTTAGGGTTAGGGTTAGGGTTAGGGTTAGGGTTAGGGTTAGGGTTAGGGTTAGGGTTAGGGTTAGGGTTAGGGTTAGGGTTAGGGTTAGGGTTAGGGTTAGGGTTAGGGTTAGGGTTAGGGTTAGGTTAGGGTTAGGGTTAGGGTTAGGAGGGTTAGGGTTAGGGTTAGGGTTAGGGTTAGGGTTAGGGTTAGGGTTAGGGTTAGGGTTAGGGTTAGGGTTAGGGTTAGGGTTAGGGTTAGGGTTAGGTTAGGGTTAGGGTTAGGGTTAGGGTTAGGGTTAGGGTTAGGGTTAGGGTTAGGGTTAGGGTTAGGGTTAGGGTTAGGGTTAGGGTTAGGGTTAGGGTTAGGGTTAGGGTTAGGGTTAGGGTTAGGGTTAGGGTTAGGGTTAGGGTTAGGGTTAGGGTTAGGGTTAGGTTAGGGTTAGGGTTAGGGTTAGGGTTAGGGTTAGGGTTAGGGTTAGGGTTAGGGTTAGGGTTAGGGTTAGGGTTAGGGTTAGGGTTAGGGTTAGGGTTAGGGTTAGGGTTAGGGTTAGGGTTAGGGTTAGGGTTAGGGTTAGGGTTAGGGTTAGGGTTAGGGTTAGGGTTAGGGTTAGGGTTAGGGTTAGGGTTAGGGTTAGGGTTAGGGTTAGGGTTAGGGTTAGGGTTAGGGTTAGGGTTAGGGTTAGGGTTAGGGTTAGGGTTAGGGTTAGGGTTAGGGTTAGGGTTAGGGTTAGGGTTAGGGTTAGGGTTAGGGTTAGGGTTAGGGTTAGGGTTAGGTTAGGGTTAGGGTTAGGGTTAGGGTTAGGGTTAGGGTTAGGGTTAGGGTTAGGGTTAGGGTTAGGGTTAGGGTTAGGGTTAGGGTTAGGGTTAGGGTTAGGGTTAGGGTTAGGGTTAGGGTTAGGGTTAGGGTTAGGGTTAGGGTTAGGGTTAGGGTTAGGGTTAGGGTTAGGGTTAGGGTTAGGGTTAGGGTTAGGGTTAGGGTTAGGGTTAGGGTTAGGTTAGGGTTAGGGTTAGGGTTAGGGTTAGGGTTAGGGTTAGGGTTAGGGTTAGGGTTAGGGTTAGGGTTAGGGTTAGGGTTAGGGTTAGGGTTAGGGTTAGGGTTAGGGTTAGGGTTAGGGTTAGGGTTAGGGTTAGGGTTAGGGTTAGGGTTAGGGTTAGGGTTAGGGTTAGGGTTAGGGTTAGGGTTAGGGTTAGGGTTAGGGTTAGGGTTAGGGTTAGGGTTAGGGTTAGGGTTAGGGTTAGGGTTAGGGTTAGGGTTAGGGTTAGGGTTAGGGTTAGGGTTAGGGTTAGGTTAGGGTTAGGGTTAGGGTTAGGGTTAGGGTTAGGGTTAGGGTTAGGGTTAGGGTTAGGGTTAGGGTTAGGGTTAGGGTTAGGGTTAGGGTTAGGTTAGGGTTAGGGTTAGGGTTAGGGTTAGGGTTAGGGTTAGGGTTAGGGTTAGGGTTAGGGTTAGGGTTAGGGTTAGGGTTAGGGTTAGGGTTAGGGTTAGGGTTAGGGTTAGGGTTAGGGTTAGGGTTAGGGTTAGGGTTAGGGTTAGGGTTAGGGTTAGGGTTAGGGTTAGGGTTAGGGTTAGGGTTAGGGTTAGGGTTAGGGTTAGGGTTAGGGTTAGGGTTAGGGTTAGGGTTAGGGTTAGGGTTAGGGTTAGGGTTAGGGTTAGGGTTAGGGTTAGGGTTAGGGTTAGGGTTAGGGTTAGGGTTAGGGTTAGGGTTAGGGTTAGGGTTAGGGTTAGGGTTAGGGTTAGGGTTAGGGTTAGGGTTAGGGTTAGGGTTAGGGTTAGGGTAGGGTTAGGGTTAGGGTTAGGGTTAGGGTTAGGGTTAGGGTTAGGGTTAGGGTTAGGGTTAGGGTTAGGGTTAGGGTTAGGGTTAGGGTTAGGGTTAGGGTTAGGGTTAGGGTTAGGGTTAGGGTTAGGGTTAGGGTTAGGTTAGGGTTAGGGTTAGGGTTAGGGTTAGGGTTAGGTTAGGGTTAGGGTTAGGGTTAGGGTTAGGGTTAGGGTTAGGGTTAGGGTTAGGGTTAGGGTTAGGGTTAGGGTTAGGGTTAGGGTTAGGGTTAGGGTTAGGGTTAGGGTTAGGGTTAGGGTTAGGGTTAGGGTTAGGGTTAGGGTTAGGGTTAGGGTTAGGGTTAGGGTTAGGGTTAGGGTTAGGGTTAGGGTTTGGGTTAGGGTTAGGTTAGGGTTAGGGTTAGGGTTAGGGTTAGGGTTAGGGTTAGGGTTAGGGTTAGGGTTAGGTTAGGGTTAGGGTTAGGGTTAGGGTTAGGGTTAGGGTTAGGGTTAGGGTTAGGGTTAGGGTTAGGGTTAGGGTTAGGGTTAGGTTAGGGTTAGGGTTAGGGTTAGGGTTAGGGTTAGGGTTAGGGTTAGGGTTAGGGTTAGGGTTAGGGTTAGGGTTAGGGTTAGGGTTAGGGTTAGGGTTAGGGTTAGGGTTAGGGTTAGGGTTAGGGTTAGGGTTAGGGTTAGGGTTAGGGTTAGGGTTAGGGTTAGGGTTAGGGTTAGGGTTAGGGTTAGGGTTAGGGTTAGGGTTAGGGTTAGGGTTAGGGTTAGGGTTAGGGTTAGGGTTAGGGTTAGGGTTAGGGTTAGGGTTAGGGTTAGGGTTAGGGTTAGGGTTAGGGTTAGGGTTAGGGTTAGGGTTAGGGTTAGGGTTAGGGTTAGGGTTAGGGTTAGGGTTAGGGTTAGGGTTAGGGTTAGGGTTAGGGTTAGGGTTAGGGTTAGGGTTAGGGTTAGGGTTAGGGTTAGGGTTAGGGTTAGGGTTAGGGTTAGGGGTTAGGGTTAGGGTTAGGGTTAGGGTTAGGGTTAGGGTTAGGGTTAGGGTTAGGGTTAGGGTTAGGGTTAGGGTTAGGGTTAGGGTTAGGGTTAGGGTTAGGGTTAGGGTTAGGGTTAGGGTTAGGGTTAGGTTAGGGTTAGGGTTAGGGTTAGGGTTAGGGTTAGGGTTAGGGTTAGGGTTAGGGTTAGGGTTAGGGTTAGGGGTTAGGGTTAGGGTTAGGGTTAGGGTTAGGGTTAGGGTTAGGGTTAGGGTTAGGGTTAGGGTTAGGGTTAGGGTTGGGTAGGGTTAGGGTTAGGGTTAGGGTTAGGGTTAGGGTTAGGGTTAGGGTTAGGGTTAGGGTTAGGGTTAGGGTTAGGGTTAGGGTTAGGGTTAGGGTTAGGGTTAGGGTTAGGGTTAGGGTTAGGGGTTAGGGTTAGGGTTAGGGTTAGGGTTAGGGTTAGGGTTAGGGTTAGGGTTAGGGTTAGGGTTAGGGTTAGGGTTAGGGTTAGGGTTAGGGTTTAGGGTTAG